>NC_053442.1:60372387-60672387 GCF_007990345.1 Gossypium hirsutum
TGATTAAAGTATAATTAAGGCATTTTGCTGCTTTTAATTTGATGATCATATTATTCTAAAATACATATATTTTTTTGAGTTTTAAAGGTGTCTTACAGTACATGCATAATACAGGCATTGTAGATATTGATCCAAAATGCCAGCTTTTGCTTGTAGGTTAAGAATGTCAAGTCAACATTAGATAATCTATGCATCAATATCCTGTAAAACAATGGAATTATATTAAATTAAAGTAAAAGGATTAAATTGTGAGAATCGTAGGGTTTAGGGCGTACATACCTCAACTTTCCAATGGGTGCTAAGCAATCAGAGAATCGAGTGAGATCGAAGGAATGTCTTGTGATTTGGATGAAGTTCTTGTAATCCCCAATATCTCTAAAAAGGCCATCAAATTCTGGGATTATACCATAAGGATCAATGTTTGATGCATTTTGATTGAAGCCAAAAATGGGTGATTTTAAGTTAATCAATGAGTTCTTTGCCGAGTATCCTCTCGAAGCCATGCAAGAGAAGCTAAGCTTTGCTACAATGGCGGATCCTTCTTTATCTTGTGATCCCTGCTGGTTCAATTCAAGAAATATGCCTATTAAACATCTCACAAGTTCTTCCGACAGTTCATTTGGTTTCTCATTAATGATCGGGCATTGCTTTTGAATTCTCCATGTTTGTAATTTCTTTGATCGTTGATTAACTTCTGCTAAAAAAAAAAAACCCAAAAGCTCTTAAAATTTGATCATGGATACCTTTAAATCATCATCATCATCATCATCATCATCATCATAAACTTACCAGTAGAGCATTGTGAGGAAGACAAGGTTAGGATATCTGAAGCAGAACCCATGGAGGCTCGCCTATGGCTTTTAATTCTCCTTTTTCTGAGGATATCGTAATTTTGGGTTCTGGTTCGTTGATTTAGATCATCGTCGTCATTTCTCGGTGGTTTGCATATGAGTTGATTCTGTTGTTGCCGGATTTTCCATTGCTGGGTTAGTTTTTTCTCTTGATACAGTTTCATTTTCAGGTCATCGATTTTTCTCTCCAGCCAAACAATCTCTTCTTCAACCGTTGCTAGTTCAGCAAGAAGTGCCTGAACCTGACGTAAAATTTTAAAAGTACGTATACAATATTGGAATTGTTAATTGCAATTTAGTGTGCATCTGTCAGGTCATTATAATTTGTTATAAATTAAATACTGCCATTAGTCCCTGTACTTTATGAAAGTTATATATTTAGTCCTTATACTTTAATTTGATATTTTTAATCTTTATACTTTTCAAATTTTAAAATTCTAATCGTGACTAAATGATAACTATTAAGTTTATGAAGTTCTGTTATTTTCAAAACTAATGCGTAAACATATTATCATATGTATAATATCATATCAACATGTTATTTTCACATAGCACTCACTAAAAATTTCAATAAATGGATTAATGACTGTCATTTATGCCAAGATTTAAATTTCAAATTTCAAAAAGTATAGGGATTTAAAATGATTCAATTGGAGAACACGGACTAAATTTATGTCTGTATGCATACAAGACTTGTAATTGAATTTAACCAAACAGATTTAACTATTACTATTTGGGTTACAACCAAAATTTCAAAATTAAAAAAGTATAAAGACTAAAATTGACCAAATTAAAGAGTATAAGAACTAAAATTGATCAAAATAAAATATAATTATTAAATCCTTAACTTTCACAAAATACAGAAACTTTCTAGGCCACTCCCACATATAGTTTTATATCCATATTTTATTTTATAACTATAGTAAGTTGATCTAAGTATACAAAATTATTTTAGTTTTACACTTAGGTGTACTTATATATATGGATTATTATTCAAAAATGATTAAAATATGATAGAAGTTTATGCCCTCTTCATAAATTTGAAATTTAGTAATATTTTTATTTTTAAGAATTTAATGTTTTTACTTTTCAAATTTTAAAATTCAGGTCTAACTCTTAATATTGGTAAGATTATTTTGTTAAATTCAAGTTCATTACAGCATCATTTTTTAGTTATATTGCTACCAAGTGATTTTTTTTTAAATTTTAAAATGTCACACCAACAAATTAAAAAAAAATAGTGTTAACAATTGAATCTGAATTTTAAAATCCATAAAGTAAAGGAACTAAATTTCTAAAAATAACAATATAAAGATTAAATTCTAGATTTGTGATATATATATATTTATTATAGATAAATAGATAGATATAGGTTGAATTCTAGTTTTAGTATTTTATTATATTTGATATTTAATCTCTGTATTAAAATTATATTTTTATGAAATTTTAATTATTTTTTTTTATTTTTATAGTATTATTAATTAGTATATTCAAATGGATATTAACATTATTTAATTATTTACAATTTTTTCTTTCAAACTATTTTATGTATTCGATTAAAATGAAAATTTATTACTAATTAAGGGTAATTGATTAAATTTTCATATTGCTCTAACAGTATCATTAAATAATAGTAAAAGAAATCCATATCATCAAGTATTGTTAATTTTAACCTTCTAATAACATTTTAAAAAATATTATCAAATTATGAGATTAAATTCTAAATTTCAAATAAAATAAAATGATAATTACACCTATATATATGATTTTAGTATATATACTAAAAATATAAAAAAATACATAAAATGTTTTAATAAGTAGAACAATCGTTTTTTCTTTCTGTATTTAAAATAAAAAATGAATAGGGATTAGATGGATGGATAAATCGGGTTTTAGTTCAACCATCCTAAATAAATTCTAGTGTACTGAATCCGAATCATCCATATGTGTGTATATATATAAATGCGCTTACTTGAGGCGGAAGCAACGGTGGGAGCAATGGCGGCTGCTGCGACAATGACAGCGGCGAAGCCTCAAGCGCCCGCCGCAAAACCCTGTTCACTTCTTTCTCTTCATCTAATTCGGCTTGCAATTTATCCACCTGTTTGTCAACAAACACTCACTAGATCCTTAAAAATACTCCATTAATTCCTGCATTAACAAAAAAATTTAAATAATGGAGCTCAAATGCTTACCTCTTCTTGAAGCTCGATCTTCTTCTTCTTTTCCTCTGTTCGTTCCATCAAAAAATCTTCGAATTTCATCGTCTTCTTTAATAACACAGATTTCAGTTTTGAAATTCATCCAAGATAAAATCGATCTATATAGAAAGAGGTTAAATTCGGGATGACGCCATTAATGGAAGCGAAAAATTGGAGGGAAGAAGCGGTGGAGGTGATTGGGCGGTGAGTTGTAAAATGGATTTGAAGAGCATGGCCATCTCATGAATTTATTTAATTGTTGGAAAACTGGAAAGTTTATAAAATTGCAGACGTGAAGTCCATGAACAGTCAACACATTCGTGGCTTCAACTCTTTTTTTTAAAAAAAAATTTAGTGTAATTATTTTAATCTAGTGTTTTGGTTGGAAAATAATTAGAAAAAGAAAATGGATTAGGAGAGAGGAATTTTTCCAAAGAGTTGAGCTATTATAACTGATTCATTAAATTGGTTGAAAAGTAAAACAAATTCATTATGAATTTTTAATTAATTAATTTATTTTATAATTGGGAAAGAAACAGGATTTTTAGGGATCGAACCCAAGCTTTTATATCTAAAACATAATGCTTTTGCCATAGGCTTAATACAAGTTTTATTAATATTTTTTAGGGAATTTTTATTATTGTTTTTCTTTTATAATTTTTATTTAATTATTATTGCATGACAATCAAGAATTACTAGTTTGACAAGAAGTTATTCAATGATTAAATCCGTGGTTAATGAAAATTAAAAACTTAAACCTAGCTTTTTTTTCAATTCCATCAAGTCAAACATAGAATTAGCGTTTCAATTAAAAACTTAAATATAATGCCTTTGCTAATTTCAATAGGAGAACTAAGTAGAAAATTGCTTATTAATTAATAATGTAAGGGAGAGATTTACTTATACTTGTTTAAAATTATTTTAATAATCTAATTACCATTTTTCATATTATTTTCATATGGATAATGCATTTTACATAAATTAAAAAAATTTAACTATTTGTTTGATATTAATAACTTTTAACCGTTGAATATATATTAATATAGATAATATTTTAGATTCAGATCAAATTAAAAATTAATATGCATATCAATTACAAATATCTTAATAAATTCAATGGTTAAATGTTTTAAATTATTAATTATCAAAAATTACAAAAATATATAAAAAAAACATAACTTTAATTTTACACCACCCTGAAATATGTTAACTAAATCAATTATGTTTTTATAGATTTTAGCTTAGAATTTATGTTATTATTAGAATGCAAGATATATATAATACTTTTTAGAATACAATAAATTACTATATAAAGACAGAATGGAGATTCTCTTCTTCTTCTTCTTCTTTTTTCCAAGTAAAGAAATCATATTTCAATTATGGTAATTAGTCAGATGTTGGTGTGTTTTCTTTTTTAAAATGAAAGATTAGTTGAGACATGGCAAGGAATATATTAGGTAATATTGGATAAGATATGATTTATGGTAGTAAAAAAATAGGGATAATTTTTAAAATTACACACGAAGTTTGATTTAGGGTGGGTTTGGATGGTCGATGTGTTTATTTACGGTTAGTGTAAAAACAGCGGTGGCAGTAAGATTAGATATTGTAGCGATATTGTACGGTGAGACAAAAAGTAAGCTAAACGCACCGCATCCCATCGCCCATCCAAACCTATCCTTAATGTGCAATTGTATACATAAACTTTAATTTGGTGCTGTAATACCCAATTTTAGCCTGGGCTCACATATGGAAACATAATCTTCGAGGATATGTAATCTTAGATATGATATGCAATCTTAGATATGATATATGCAATCTTAAATATGATATGTAATCTTAGAAGATATGATTTTGTAATCTTAGAGATTTAATTTGTAGATACCCTTTAATCTCAGCCGTTGATGTAATTGATCTGTACCGTTGGATTTGGGGAGGCTCTACTATAAATAGAGGCCTCTCCCTTCATTGTAAAGGGAGAGAAAAAAAAAGATGGAGGAATAAAAAAGAGAACGATTGACAGTTTTTTAAAGGTGGCTTCTTATTTTTTTACTTATTTTTTTTTGTTTCGATTATTTTTTACTTATTTACGATTTTAAAAAAGGGAGAAGGTGATACCGCTGCGAATTTTATTTATTTATTTTATTTAGCCCCTCCGCCTTTTAATGTTTTTGTAATTAAGTTTTTTTTTAAATTTACCCCTTTATTTATTTTCGATTTCAATTTGATCCTGATTGGATGATGCCGTTTAGGGAAATAGGGAAAATTTCTCTTCCGGTCCCTCCATGTAATATGCGCGTTCAATTTGGTCCTTCAGTTTCCATTTATGTATAGATTTGTCTCAGAGTTTTTATTTACAGTTCAAATTAGTCTTTTTTCATTTTCTTTATTTTTTATTAATTAGTTTTTTTATTCTTTTTTAATATTTAGTTATTTTAAAAAATATATATATTTATATATATTTTTCATATACGCATATTTATTTTTTGTAGTATAATATAATTATTATTTTTATTTATTTATATGTAATTATTTTTTTATCTATATGTATATATTTATTTTAGTATACATATGTATGTACACATATTAATATTTTTAACTAATTTTTATATATATGAACATATTTATTTTTTAAAAATGCAAATATATTTTTTTATATACTTTATTTTTTTTTCCTTTATTTTCATAAATGCATCATGTATGTATAAGTTTCATAGCCCAAGATTTCATATGTAAATTATGTGTATGACTTTTAATTTCAATGCATATATACTATGTGCCTTTTATTCTTTATATTTTGTTTATTTTCTTCATTCGATTATTAATTCATGTTTTCGTTTATATGTTAAAATTCATTTTTTTATTTTGATAATTCATTTGATATTTTGTATGTGATTATTTTTATTATGTATATTGATTCTATTTATTCATTTATTTATATTATTTCTACGACGATGTAATATTTATTATTGCATGGTATATTTAATGTAGCATCACATCATTTTTTTACTCGATTTCAAACTTTTCAAAATTGAGATAATGCTCGTATTTAGGATTTTCAAGGAAATTGAGCCCTAACGTATTGGGTTCCGATTTTCTTCGTTAAATCTAACAATCGAGCATTTCTCTTTAATAAAAAAATAAAGAACTCATTATTGGGAATTCAACACGTTGTGTCCTAACGTATTGGATGTGACGCATTGATTTCTCGAAATGAATATTTTTAAAAAAATAATAAAGGAAATATTCCGAGTTTGGGATTCTAAAGGAATTGTGCCCTAACGTATTGGGCCACGATTTCTTAAATCTTGAATAAATGGATATTCTTTTAAATTTTTATTGCACTAGTATTTTGGCCTAATTCATTTTGGGGAAAATTAGAATGTCGTGCCCTAACGCATTGGGTGTGGCATTTTCTTTCTCTGAAATGATAAAGGTTTTAATACGTAATGTTTTTAAGTTTTTTCTAAGGATTATATTTCTTCAAATTTTCGACATTAAGACATTAATTAATTAACTAGGTACCAATTTTGGGCGTACGAGGGTGTTAATCCTTCCTCGTACGTAACCGACTCCCGGATCCGTTTTTCTAAAACTCGTAGACCAAAGCCGTTTTTTAGGTGATCCAATCACACCTCAATAAAAGATTGGTGGCGACTCCCAATTTTCATTTTTTGAAGTCGACAACCTAAAAATTTTGTTTTTCAAAAAATGGTTTCGACAGGTGCAATTGTACATGTGAAACTCTAATTATGGTTCAAATGTATATTTGAAACTTTAATATTGATTTAATCATGCACATTTGAAAGAAACAAATACATCAATTTATTTTTATATTGGATAAATATAATTATTTATGTATACAATATGTGAACATAAAATGATATTATATTAATAATTGTGTTAATAATTTACAAGAACGGGATCAAATCACAATTTCATGTATATAATTGTACATTAAACCATAATTCACTTATAATTTTAAGATTCATCCCTAAAAAATAATATAAATTTATAAAAATTATACTATGAAATATATTCTTAAAAAATTATATAAATATGAATTATTAATATATCTAACTTTATAGAGATTTATACTTTTTTGAAACAACAATAATAAGAATACATAGAAAGAATGTTGACTTGAGTCGCTTTTTGAGTCAAGGGTGCGTTTGGTAGTTTTGTTTATTAATTGTTATTTATTAATTTATTTATGTGATGGGTCTAATCAGAAGTGCGTTTGGTAAAGCCGAAATGTTGGCTCCACAGATTCTTTTCTTCCATAAAGAAATTTCAAATAATGTGAAAAAAACAAAAGAAGGTCTAAATATTCTAAAATCGCCGTCTGTGGGAATCGAACCCACGACCACGTGGTTAAAAGCCACGCGCTCTACCGGCTGAGCTAAGACGGCTGTTGATACTGCTTTGCTTATTAAAATATTTTCTTAGTGTTAATGTTTGACTAGGAGAAAATTATGAAGAAATATTAACTGAAATTACACGCGTTTACTCATTAAATCAAATACTTTGGTACAATAGGTAGAGTTAATTATATACAATATTAGAAGAAAATTTAATGAGCTATGATAATCTACTATAAATATTTTTGTTAAAATGTATGGCTACCAAATAAAAGAAAAGACTTAAGTCTTTTAACAATTAAATTTAAATCAACATGTTTTATTGATTAAATAATAATTCATATTTAAATATAAAAGTTTTGTTGGTTAAATAATAGTTCGATTGGCATAAACATTATTGTCAATGCAAGAGAATATGAATTCAAGGCACTAAAACGCATTACCTTTTTATTTATGAGTTGAGAATGAGTTATGAGTAGTGAATAAATTTTGATAATGGCATTTTTATTTAGGTTAGGTAGGATTGACTTGGAATAAAAATAAAATAAATTTTTAATTTAAATTTTATATTAAAAATTCAAGTAGATTGAGTAATCTGGAAATTGAAGGGGGGGTCTAATTTTTCTTAAAAAAAGCCAGAAAGATTGTCGCAAATACATAAAATTCAAATTTAAATCCTCAAATTCCATGCAATCCATTCTCTTATCTCAAAATCCGACATAAACAACCCTACTATTATAAAATCTACCATATGATAAATGCCATATTAAAAACCATAAGGTTAGCCCGCTTCTGCAGTCGATTATCGACTGCTTTTAACGGCTACGCCTAGGTGATGGGTCTGCCGACCTAGACCTGGACCCAGGGGGTGACCTTGATGCTCTAACAGGCGGCGATGGCCTCCGTGCAGCCCGTGGTGCTTCCTCAGATTCGTATGCAGACTTCCTACAAGTAGGTCAAAAGATGGATTCGATTTAAATTATGGGCTAAGTTGCGGACAATATGAATATCACAGTGGTTAACTACAGTAAATATCGGTCGTGTTGTGCCCGTAATAGGTCATTTCTTTGCATATATGGGTTGCAAGTTGAAATGGTGAAATAGACCGACTTACTCGCCATAGCCATTTCCACCAGCATTTTCATATCCTGGAGAATATGATCCGGGATTGTAATCACCGCCACGATCTTGTGGAGGACCTCTTGGGGATCTTGGATGGTCTTCATGCATTCTATCTGGTGAAACCGAATAGTTTCCTCTTCGTCTTGGAGCAGGGGAGTACGACCTGACAATACCAATATTTAACCATTGAATATTTGCTAACACCCAAGGTTCTGATGGCAATTTGACAGCTTACCTTGAGCGATATCGGCCTCTAGAACCTGAAGGACGGCGAGGAGAGCGCGTTGGAGATGCTGAACGAGACCGGGAACGCCCTAACACATCGAGTAAGGAACCGCTACGAATTAGTTTACTATCACATAGCGGAAAAAATAAACGAATGATAATTTGCATATATCTGAAGCAAACTACCCATTTCACCACACTTGGGCCCGGAAGTGAGTGTCAGATATGGATATGTATCTAACAAGGATGCTATGAAAACTGAATTTAATGTCCGTAATAACGTACCATAATAAGATGATCGTCCCCCGTATCCCGATGGTCCTCTAGAGAATTACATGCCATATAAATCTCCAAGCAAATGTAAGTAAAATAACAAAAAACCAAATACTTGAGAGAGAGAGAGAGAGAGAGAGAGAGAGAGAGAGAGAGAGAGAGATTACCTTTGCCTTGCTTTATGCCGCATCTCCTCTGGCCTTTTCCTTGATTCCGCAGCAACAACGACAGATATCTCTCTCCCACCAAATATCTTCCCATTCATGCGCCATTGAGCTTCGGCAGCATCATAAGAATCGACAAACTGCACAAACGCAAACCCTCGAGGAGCCCTGCAGAAAGCATACAGCTAGCCTTCACTTACGCATGCGAGTTAACAACAAGATGGGACGGGAATGTTGGAACTAGAATGTAATGTTACTTCTACATTGCCATCACTTTGTACACTTCACATCCAAATATGACTCCATATGTGGTCCAAATTTACATAAAAACGGGCTTAGTGGCTGACCTTTTCCCTTAATATTCAATATCAAAGGCAACTTCAAAAGGAGCAAGTGAGTCGAAAAATCTTCACATGCTTGAAAATATAAGAAGCACTCAATATCAACAATTTCCCTCTAACTAAATATCTCTTCAAGTAGTCCTCAATTGGTCGGGGTCTCGTGAATCAATCTTCTTCCTCAAAAAAAACCTCTATTTGATTGTGTAATTATATAGTTTCGCTTCATAAAGGAACATTCTTCATATGATCATTACTCGTAAAATCCTCGGATTCATCAAATGTGGGGCTTCGGCTTGTTTTTTACTTCAAACCAATATACCCCCTGACAAACCAGTTCAAAATTGAATTCACTCCGGGTTCAAAAAAAGAAAAGAAAAGGAACACGAGTGTTTTAAGAAATAGCACGAAAAGCAATCCAAAGGAATTAACTTTGTTTATATGTACTGACCATACAATGACTAAAGATATAAGAGGAGAATAAGAAAAAAACAGCAGCCGGTGAGCTATGGTAGTTTTAGCAATGGCCAAAGATAGAGAAAAGTCGGTTCCGATTTCTCATTCAATATAAAAAATGAGAACAATCTCAGCAGTTTTTGGCTTGGTCAACCCGTTTTATGAAATAGCACGAAAAGCAATTCAAAGAAAGCATACAATGACATAAAATCTAACACGAGAATACGAAAATGTAGATGGCCACCTATCACAAAACTTCATAAAACCATCCATTTATACCACAAATTGCCGTTTTTATAGCTAGCAATGGCTAAAAAAGAAAAGGACAGTCAGTTTATGGTCGGTTTATGCATAAATGTTTTACCAAGTATGGTGAGGAGCTGATTATCAAATTTTCCGAACCAACCAACTTGGGTTTGACAGAAGAGAAAAAAAAATGAAGCTCGTGTTTAATCCCAATAAAACTAAACCAAACATAACCTAAATGCCTTAAAACAAACATAAACTACAAAGAATGAGTGTTACACCAATTGTGGCAGGGAGTTGAATATCAAATTTTCTGAACCAACAATCTTGAGCTTCGACTAAAAAAAACCATGGAGTTCGTGCTTAATCTGGATAAAACTAAACTGACATAACCTAAGATGCCTTAAACAATCATAAACTACAAAGAATGAACTTCCATTAGAACAATGCAAAGAAGCATGAAATACAAACCCTGTATAGTAATCTTTCGGAATATACACATCTCGAACAAGTCCGAATCTCTCAAATGGAATTCGAAGTTCTTCAGGTCTGCAAACAGTAATACAAACATAAACTAAAACAATTCATTTAACCAGCATTTGAAAAGGGGTTCATGATGAAATATTTACCTGCAATCCAAAGGAATGTTTCTAACCAAAAGGCTTCCATTATTCTGCTCCCTCCTTCTCCCATACCCTCCTCCACCACCACCGCCGCCGCCGCCGCCGCCGCCACCACCACCACCATAACTCCTCCTTGGGGGACTCCTTTCTCTGCCTCCATAACCTCTCCTTGGCGGACTATAGTATTGAGGACTGTATCTCCTCATTCCAAAAACCCTGCAAAAAAAAAAAAAAGTACATGAACTTCACATATATGATTTTCAAATAAGTAAATAAAATTTTACCCATCAAACTACATGAAATCCTTGTTATTTTCTCATTTTAAGATGATCCAAGAAAAAAAAATTAAAATTATACAGTTAATTTTATTTTATTTAATGAAAGAATGATTCATTATTTGCTTATTATTTTTAAGAGAATCAAAGTTAAAATTTCGTTTTTTTTTTAAAAAAAATCCATAAAAAGGGGAATTTCTTTTTACTCAAAAAATAACCCAGACAAATAACGAATTTGACAAAAAAACACTTTCTGTTTGGTTGATGAGAAAAACCAATGAACAGAAAATCTTAACTATGAGCATTAACTGGGTTGAACCTCAACAATACCCTGTTAAAATTAAGTTTATATACAATAAAAACAATAAATGTTAGTCAAATATAGCCTAAAAAATCATACCCAAATCTTGAAATTGAAAAAAATAAGGTAAAATTTTTAGAGTAGGAAAAAAATAAAATAAAAGATTACCTGAAATGAAAAATTGAAAGAGAGACAAAAAATGAGGACAAAGATTTTTGGTTTGAGGCTTTGAACTTAGATCTGAACTCCGAAGTACTATGTTATGTTATAATAATGTTAATGTCAATGTTATTTCCACGTGCTTTTTTTTTTCAAATCAGGTTTGGACCGCAGTGTTGGGCTCGGCTCTTCCACAGTTCGACCCTAAACCCCGTTAGAAATTAATTCTTTTTTGGTAAAACACCTCTTATGGTTGTCTAAAATTTGAAATTTAACAAATTGGTCCCTATAAAAAAATAAGATCAATTTAAACCCTGTCAATTTTAAAAGTAAAAGATTAAAGAGAATTAATCACAGCGTTCATGTTTTTCTTCAATTGTACATGATTTTAATTGGTATAGTAATAAATTTAACTCTTAATATCTATAACTTTTATCAATTTGGTCTTGATTTAATAAATTTAACTAACACCGTTTACACATTTTATCAATTTAATCATGATTTAAAATTAGTCCTCAATATTTATGCATTTTATCAACATGTACACAAAATATATAAACACTGATAATTAAATTTGGTATTATATCAATCAAAATCATGTATAATTGATAGAAAAAAATTAACATATTATAAATTAATTGTTTTAGTTCATCAATTTTATTTATTTTGAATAAATAATTTGGATAGTGTTATAAATCCTTCATTTCAAATAAAAAATAATAATGTTTTTCATAAAATTTTCAGCCCAATTTTATTTATTTAGTAGTAAGGATATTAAGAATGGAGTTAGAAATACAACAATAAGCAAAAGTGATATCTAATTTGATTTTTAAGATGTGTTTGAATACCATAAAATAATTGGATCAAAGCGTAATTATTAATATATTAGTTACATCTTCTTATAATTATAAAGATTTGTAATTTCTTAAGAGTTTATTTGGACATCATAGAATTATTGAAATTGTAATTACAAAGAGTCGTAGTTCTTTAGAGGTGTTTGGTTGATATAGTGTAATTATATTGTAATTTTTTATATTATGCTTGGTAGTACAAATTGTAATTACATAGTTAAATAATTCATATTTTTTAAAATACTAATTGCTATAAACAATATCTACACGATAAAAAAAAATCTAAATAAGTAATAAAAATTAAAATCAAATTATCATATGTATTATGTTAGTCCAAAAAAGTAGTTGATAATACGATTACTAATAAAAGTAACAAGAAAAATAAACATTATATAAAATTTTATCTAAATGTTCTAGTGTTCCATATTTGTTGGTTATTCCCTCTTTAATATTTAACAACATAAGCTCCTTTTCGTCAAATGTTGGTCCTTTACCAAGTTCATCATCATGTGAGTCTGAATCTAAATCATTAAGATTATCAAGACCTTTTTTTCATATACTTTTCGAAGTATATATATATATATTTATCAACATTCTAGTACGATCCAACCTTATTTTTATATGACATACTAAGGTGATGCTGTTAATATGAGAAATATTCTTTTAAAATAACAAATGTCCTCTCAATTACATTTCAAAACTTTAAATGTCTTAGTTTAAAGAGTTCACGAGCCATTTCTAGTGCTTATGTCTAGCTCCACCCTCTCAAATGATATCATACCCTATAATATGGTGCAATAAAACTTTATGTATTTGCATAATTAATATTTATCATATAATATTTGGGTTCATGGTGTAAATAGTCTGTAACTTTAATTATAAAAACTTATATACACTAAAATTGGAGAAAGAATTATACTAGGTTATAACCTTTTTTTTATAATATGTAAATTAAGGTTATAGCCTTTTTTTTAATATGTAAATTAAGTTAAAAATAATATAAAAGTTATAATATATTACATTTATAAAAAAGGTTTTTATAAAGTGCCCAACAACTTCAATAACATATCTTATAGATAATAAACATTCTTGTCATAACTTTAGAAAGTTATTTTTGTTGAAAAATAATTGTTAAGAGATGAATGATAAATTGATGCTCAAATTAAACAATTGTATCTCTTGGTTTAATAGTGCATTTTTTCATACAATTGTATCTTTTGAACAATTGTATCTCTTGGTTTGATATTGCATTTTTTTCATATATTGTCTCTATTCACTTATATCTATTAATTTTTCAACCAAACTCTTCATGAATCGGTCTAAATCTCTTCATTCATTTCCTCTCCTCTATATAAAGCCAAGTTAGGAGATTTCAAAAACACATAATAAAAAACCATCAATATAAAAAATTCATTCTAAATTCTTTTCTCTTGGTGATAGAGAAAGGCAAGATTGTTTTCGATTGATCACTGTTGTTGTGCTACTACTGTGATAATTTGTTATTGTATCCTATGAGACAAACATCCACGTTACTCAAAGCACCGATGAGAGGTCAAATTTGTCTCAAGAAAACTGTTCATACAGGCCTCAACAAAGTTCTTTAACTAATTTTCAACTCTATTTGGTTACAGGTATTCTGTTGTGTTACTACAACTGCATTGTATTGCATTATCATTGTTACGGACATATTAATACTACATACAATATTATATTTTCTTACAATATTAAGACAAATTATTTGTTACTGATATTGAGATGGGCTAAGGCCCAAACTGTTACTGATACTGAAAAAGGGCTTAGGCCCAGGACTACTTTAACTGTGCACTGTGATTTGCTATTGTTTGTTTTCTGTGAGATTACACACTGAGTTTTCGTAAACTGACCTTTTTTGTTTAAATGTGCACATGTAATCCCCAAATCTAGACGGATCGGTGCGGCGGAGGACTTGGCAGTGACCATAATTTTGGACTTTCATGGTTTTTAACCCATATTTACGATAATTGGTTTTATTTCTATTCTATTTTTACTGGCTAAGTTTTTGGGTTGTAATTGGACTTTCGAACTTTGGTTTTGGGTTTTAATTATCTTTGCCTTATGGATTACAACTGCTAGTAGTAGGAAACCTCGGTTTTCAAAAGAAACAAATGTTTTTCCTAAACGCACGATTGTTTAATTTGTTTTAAAAACTTTCGTAAACGAATAACGTTTTGAAACTATCGATTAAATGAGCAACAAAATTTTGGAACTAATAAGATATTAAGATAATGAATTCAATGGAAATAGTTTTAACACGACGACATGGTTTTCAAACACCCTATCATGTGACATCGCTAGATCCGGCCATAACGTCTGGGTCGAGTTTGGGGTGTTACAGTTGTAGTTTTAATCTAAGGCATCCAGATTACCATTGTAACTTATTTAAGATTGGTTTATACTTCTGTTTTGGATTTTAATTTATACAGATTCTGGTTCTTCATTCTAATTACAGAAAAATGTCTCATACGTCAAATAACTCATCCAATTCAAAGGTTGAGGCGATTGTCGTTGTTTAGGCTCAGGCTGCGAGCCAAATGTTACCTGTGACTATGAGTCACAATGAAAAGCTTACGAAATTCACTGGAGAGAATTTTAAAACATGACAACAAAAAATGTTGTTCTATTTGATCATGTTGAATATGACAAAATTTCTGAAGAATGATCCTCCTATTTTTAGAAAGGATTAGGAAGATGCTATTACCACCTTCAACATTGCCGAAGCATGGAACAACTCTGATTTCCTATGCTGTAACTACATTTTGAACAATTTATCTGATAAATTTATGAAGTATACAATATCAAGAAAACAAATAAGGAATTATGGGAATCGTTGGACCATAAATACAAAATTGAAGATGCTGGTGCTTAGAAATTCTTAGTTGCCAAGTTCTTAAACTTTGTAATGGTTGATTCTAAAGCTGTTGTAAATCAGGTGTAGGAATTCCAACTGATCATTCATGGTATTCTTGTAGAAGGGATGAATATAAGTGAATCCATTTAAGTGGCAGCCATTATTAAAAAACTTCCCCCTGCTTGGAATGACTTCAAGAACTATCTTAAGCATAAGAGAAAGGAAATGACAATGGAGGATTTGATTGTGAAACTTCTAATTGAAGAAGAAAATTGAGGTACAGCTAAAAGGCTAAACAAAACAACCAATTCTAACTTTGTAAAGGCAAACATAGTGGAAGTCAAGAATGACTCCAAGAAAAGAAAATGTTATCAGTATGGGTCTAAACTAGGACCAGAAGGCGGTGTCTTCAAGAAGCCAAAATCTAAGGAAAATACTTTAATTGCAATAAGATAGGACACAAGTCATCCGATTGTAGGCTTCCAAAGAGGGTCAGAACAAATAAGCCCAACACTGTGGAAAATATTTTTAAGGAAGTATCTGATCTTGACCTCTGCACTGTGATTTCTGAAGTCAACTTAGTTGATTCAAATTGAAGAGAATAGTGGCTTGATACTGGTGCCACTTGTCATATTTTCTGTGACAAGGACTCATTTGTTGAGTTGGTTCCTTGTGAGAAAGGGGAGAAACTCTATATGAGCAACGCTGCAACTTCCAAGATCAAGGGGAAAGACACTGTGATTTTGCAGTTGACTTCTGGCAAAAAGTTTAAACTTGTATGTGCTTGACATACGCAAGAATCTTGTCTCCAGGACCCTCCTAAGTATACGTTGCTTTAAGATGGTATTTGAATCCCAGAAGTTAATTTTGTCAAAAGGGGGAACATTTGTGGGAAGGGGATACGTATTAAATGATATGTGAAAACTCAATGCTATCTCTGTAAAAGCTAACAAATTCATTTCTCCTGGTGATAGAGAAAGGTAAGATTGTGTTCGATTGATCACTGTTGTTGTGCTACTACTGCGATTGTTTGTTGTTGTATCCTGGGAAACAAATGTCCATGTTACTCAAAGCACCATGGAGAGGTCGAATCTGTCTTAAGAAAACTTTTCATACAGGCCTCAACAAAATTCTTCTTCTAATTTTCAACTCTGTCCGATTACAAATATTCTGTTGTGTTACTGCTACTACGTTGTATTGCATTATCATTGTTACTGACATATTAATACTACATATCATATTATATTTTCTTACAATTTTTTAAAATAAATTATGGTAAAAACTATAATCCTGTATTTACGATTAAGCATATTATTTTTATAATATATAGTATGGACACATAAACAAGTTATATCCATTCTTCTTGGCCATTACTTTTATATGGACATGACTTATTTATTAATAAATTAATATATTATAACACTTTTATAATATGCAAATTATTTTTTATAATAATTTTTTGGTCATAGCTTTAAAAAAGTTAAGATTTAAATAATATAATTTTTTGTTATAACTTTATAAATATACATAAATTATTTTTATAATATAATTTTTTAGGATTTATAATTTAATAAATCTTTGGTTATAACCATCCCAAATACTTATACATGTTCATGCTTATAATATAAAAATTTGTAATTTAAAGTATGTAAAAAATAATTTTTAAAATTAAATTTGGGTGTAATTACTTGTGTAATTACTCCAATTCTCACCATCCTCCTAAGAATTGAAAAATGTAATTAAAGTGCTCTAATTACACCCAATACAGTGAGACATATTGATTACAATGGTTTCCTAAACGTGCCACCATTGTGTAATTACAATCAATCATAACCAAATCCAATTACTAGTATATATACATGATCCACAAATCATAATTTCCAAATCATGAGACAAGTAAGGTTCTTACCTTAATTAAGCTAGTTTGTAACACGACATATGTATTATATTCAAATAATAAAACTACAAACCGTAACCATTACTCATTTACGACTCTCATATTTCCTTTCTCTCGATTTCCCCTGACGTCGTCTTTAGTTATGTACAATAATCCAATTATAAAAATGACATTAGCTTCCACTCATTGACATGAAATACATATAACCGATCATATTTTAATTTTATTCATTTTAGTCCTTAAATCCGGAGTACTCATATTTTTAGATATTTAACATCGAACCAAAATCTGATTTCATACCATTTCATTAGGGACCTTGTACTTTTAATCTATAGAATATTTTTTTCATAGCTTTTAGTTTATTCAATTTAGTTCCTAACGTCACAAAACTAACTATCAATCCTAGATAAAATTTCAAATCAATTTCAACACTTTTCTCTCCTTTTCACCCTAGTCCTAACATGTTTAAAACTAATACTTCAATTTCTTATAAAATCCAACTCAATTTCATTAAATACCCATTAATGACAATTTGATAAATATTTAACAATTGACAAATCTAAGGCATGGGTAGGCTTAATCAAGCTTAGATGATCGTAAAAAAAAAATATCAAAGAAAAAACATGTTTACCTTAAGGATTTTGGACCAAATTGCAAGAAGCTAAAACTTTCTTTCTTTCTTTCTTTTCTCTTCATTTGGACGGCCAAACAAAATGATAAAGATGATAACTTCATCTTTCTCTCCACATAGTATTTATATCATGTTTAAGGCCTTAAATTAACTTAATTAATCTAAAATTTAACCTTTAATTACACTTACTTGACTAATTAAATTAATAAATTAAAAGTAAGTGGATTATAACCTCCCAAACTTGGCTTAGATGTTATGACCAAATTCAGAAGATTACATTGGTCATCGAAATAGCCCAGTAGAACTATCGGAGTTTATAAAACAATTGTTTAAAACGTTTGCTTATTTTTGAAGAAAAACTTAGTGTATTATATTCTTTTCTCTAAATGATAAAATTTTCCAAAAACGAAGGATTTTATAGTTTACTTAGAAAAATTTATTTTCCAATTTATTTATTTTTCAAAATCTCATTTACGTGATATCACAGCGGAAAAGTGATACTCAAAATAGCTTTAATGAAGAAAAACCAATATTTTATGCATTATTAATTCAAAATCCATGTTTCAATATCCTAAAATCAAATTAAATGTTATGCATGCCAAATAAACCCAAAACTTAAGTCTCATGCCACAGTTCATATAAAATAATACAGTTTCATATAATAGAAATTATAATATTAAGTCTAAAATAATTTTATTGAAAATATTAATTCGAGCCGACACTTTTCAGATGCCAAGTCCGCATTCTGACCTTGAGAGTTATCTGTAAATATGAAAATCAAAGGGGGTGAGCTTAAGAAGCTCAGTGTGAGTCCAATCACAAGAAAATCGGTGCAAAGTAGTAGACAAAGCAGACAAAATAACAATTCTTAGAATAATCACAATCGTATAACAATTCACAGTATTAGTGTTTTTCAAATCAACACCACTATAATATTTCGGAACTCAGAATTTTGCATGCACATACTTATGCATGACAATGCAATTTTAGCTTATCAGAAATGTTCCTACCTAAATCTGTTACACACCATAGTAAGAGTTCCCCAGAACTCATCCATTCGATACACACTGTGTTGTGGATAAACCACCACTGATTTGTAGATAAACTGCCAGTAAAAAAATTATGGGTAAACCACTAGTATTTTTAGTTAAAAAGTTTACAAATAAACTACCACTATTTTATGGATGAACCACCACTGTTTGCATATAATTAAGTTGCCACTCTTCCTCCAATCATATCGTCTCACCCCATATAATGCAATATGACATGCTTATAATAGAATAATACAAAATAGTAGACATGCTTAACATGTACTCAGTAGGGCGGTAATAGTATTAACACTAACAATTTATCAGGATCACAGTGTCAATAGGCATTAACATTCGCATCTCATACAATATAACAGTGGCAATTTAGTCATTAAATCACAATTTCTAGAATAAACACAATATCAGGGAATCAATTGAGCGAATAAAAACTTTAAAAACAATCTAGGGGATATACAAGACTAAACTGAACATATCATAAATTTCTAGGCAAAACTATAAAGTAAAGGTCACATGACCGTGTGTCCAGGCTATGTGAGAGGCTTAAGGTCATGTGGCAAGCCATGTAATAGCCTGGTGCCGTGTGGAAAATGATAAATTACCCTACAGGAAAGACACGACCGTGTAACAAGCTGAGGCCATGTGGTTCATGAAGTCCCTAAAGTTTACAGGTGGACATGGTCGTGTGGTTCACACACCCATGTGAGAGATCGTGTGGCCCTAAACTACACACGATTTACCTGATTTACTTGGTAGAGAACATACACCTTTCATCATGGGTTCGATCGACGTTCCTCATGCTCTGTTTTGGTCTGATTTCCCTAGATTTGATCCTTCAATGGAAAATACACACAGATTGACAATTGGTATCAAAATTTGACAAGATTATCAAGGAAATGGAAAGATCCGTAAAAGATTGATTAATTAAATGAAATATTAGCGTCAGATAGCAATATTATGGAAATACAAGATCTAATTATCGAAACGAGGTGTACTTACAATTTCTTGACAAGGATACGAATAATATTCGCGGAAATCTTAGGATACGAATGCTTTGATTCTAGAAAGCAAAATAATCAACATCAATTAGGATGAAAATAGAAGCAATAGAAAGGGGAAGACAAAATTTTACTAGTAATTGAAAAGGGAGAAGTAATTATCTAATTAGGAAAGGAAATTAATTTTATACCTAGGGTTAGTAAACCCTAGGGAGCAGCCCAACAATTTACCCAATTTTACTAAAATTGAAAAAAAAATTGGAGGAAGGAAGCTCGAACCTAAGATTTCTAGGATAGGAGACTAACTCTTAACCATTAAACCTAAGCCCATTTTTTGTTTAATTCAATTAACCCCCTATATTTCGAGGCATGACATGGATATCCACCAACATCCACTAATTCGTTTCACAATAATGGTTAAATAACGATCTAGGTTCCTTGGTTAATTGCCAATTGGGTTTTCAAGCATTTTCCAATTTAAAACTCAATAGCGATTAGACTTTTATAATTTAGTCTCTAAACTATAATTAATGATTTTTCTGGATTTAATTACTTAATTGATCTTTAAAATATTTTCATACTAATTTCGTAAATCCTCCTATTATTTTCTCATAGACTAGGTTTATGGAAATGGGGTTTTGAAACCATATTTTTTGAAATCGAAAAAAGTTAGGTCATTACAATTTACATATACTCCTTATCATCATTTGTTGGTCCTTGACCAATTTATTCATCATCTGAATCAGAACTTAAATTTGTAGTATTAAGATTATCAGGACTTATTTTCCCATGTACTATTCAAAGTATGGACCATCCAAATTCCTCCTATGAATGAAGTCATGAAGTAAGCAATAAATTGGCAGGATGTAACATTGTCTTTTTAGACTATAATGAAACAATGTTGTTGATATGAGAAATCTTTTTTTAGAATAAAAATGTCCTCTCAACCACATTTTGAAGCTTTGAATGTCTTAACTCAAAGCATTAACAAGCCATCTTTAATTCCTGTTTCTAGCTCCATTCTCTAAAATACTATCGTATCTGTAACACCCCGAATTTTAGGCCTAGAAGAAATAGGTTTTGAACAAGGGAATAGTTAGGAGACTGCACATAAATATTTAGTTGAGTAAGGAAGTGACATAAATGAATGTCTGCTTCAGCGGTTAAGTGATTTAGGAGTGTTTTGAAGTCTCTGAGAAGTCAGGTGTTCAAGCTTTGGCTTATGCAAAAGTTTTATTTTAAGTGAATAAAATCCTTGGACTGCTAAATGGAGTTTGAACTGGTCATAGAGAGAATTGATGAGGGATATTTGAAGAGATTTGAGGAGAGAATATTGGAATTTGGGGAGGTTGTTGTTGTGGAGAGATATATATCATCTCATTTGTTCCTTGTTCTCGAGGGGAGATCGGCGAGGTTTTTAAGGTTTTCGTCGCTTTCTCCAACCTGCATTGCTTCCATTCCTAACTGGTGGTGGTCGAGGTTAATTGGCATATTGCTTGGGAACGAAGGGTCTGATGATCATTGATTTCGAAATAAGAGTGTTCAGAACGAAGGGAATCGGCAAATCGCATCAGATGTGTAACCACCCCACTGTAACTGTAGAACGACAAAAGCTGAAAAGCTAAAAATACGGCGTCTAAGACCACACAGGCGTGCAATTGCTAGTGTGCTAAGACCAACCCACGAATCATGGGCGATAGACTGTAGAGGTCTCCATGAGCATTTTCATGGGCTTAGACCGTAATGGGCCACGTTGGGCCGAAATGGGCCGTGCAGGCTCAATGGGCTTATAGGCCCCATACAGATGAAATCCACGATTTGTGGCAAATACTGGACTGGGCTATGTAGATCTCATAGTCGTGGCAAAATCTTGGCTGAACGGGCTGCACGAGCGTGTGGGCCTACTTGGGCCGAGTAATGGGCCTTGGGCCCATTTGCACTGTTATGACCATTTAGGTTACCTGAGTCGCTTGAGGCGATTGCGGACCTTTCGAGAGGTCGATATCTACACCAAGACCCCAAAATAGGTAAAATAACTAAAATACCCCCATAGGGTAAAATGACCAAAATACCCTTAGAGGGTAAAATGACCGAAATACCCTCATAGTGTAAAATAACCGAAATACCCCCATAGGGTAGAATGATCGAAATACCCCCATAAGGTAAAATGATCGAAATACCCCCATAGGGTAAATTGACTCAAATACCCCTTAAGGTAAATGACCGAAATACCCCCATAGGGTAGAATAATCGAAATACCCTCATAGGGTAAAATGAACAAAATACTCCAATAGGGTAGAATGGCCAAAATACCCCCATAGGGTAAAATGACCAAAATACCCTCTTAGGGTAAAATGATCGAAATACCCTCATAGGGTAAAATGACTATTATACCCCTAGGAGATGAAATAACTGTTATGGCTAGAATGATTGGAATACCTTCATAGGGTAAAATGACCGAAATACCCCATAGGGTAAAATGACTGTTATACCCCTAGGAGATGAAATGACTGTTATGACTTTATGTTATGTATGACTGATTTGCTCTATGATATGTATGACTATGACTAAGCATGACATTTTGCATACATGTATGATATTATGTCACGAAATATTGCATGGGGATGGGTTGTTATATTTGGAGGAAGTGTACCGTACTGATAAGGTTGCATGGGTCACCCAAGATGACTATAGACCTACTGATGGCTATATGTCATTTTTTTTACTGGCAGCTTTGCTGTAATACTGTTTAGTGCTACAACCGGTGCTAATCTTGGTGTGTCTGGCTGGGTGGGTCGATTTTATCCCCACATGGTGTGTTTGGCGGGATGGAGTGGTGTGTAGAGGCTGGATTGGGTAGGATTTCTAACTGCATATCTGTACTGCTTAATGATTTTGTACTGTTACTGTATCGATTAATGATATTACATACTGTTCACTGTATGACTGATATCTGTTACTGTTATGGGCCAAGGTCACACTAATAATATTACTGAAATTGGGCAAAGACCTTACTGATTACTGGCATTATGATGGGCTCAAGCCTAATCGTTTACTATTATGAGAAAGGGCTTAGGCCCACACTAAGCTGGGCTGTTACTGTAACGGGCTCAGGCCCAAATTGTATTTATCTACTGTTTAATTGACTGTTTGCTTATTAGGGGATTACACACTGAGTTTTCGTAAACTCACCCCTCTGTTTAACTGTACAGGTAATCTCCAATTGTAGGCGAGTCGGTGCTGTGAGGGACTCGGAGGTGGCCACACAACTGCAGTTGTGCTACACTTGCTTTTATTTAAAATTAAAATTTGTGTTGGGTTTTGTTTATGTAATAAGGTCATTTATGTTTGTTTAAATTTTTAGTTGGGCTTTTGCTTACTTATTTTAAACTGCTAGTTTAGCAGAAAACGAATTTTCAAAATAATTATTGTTTTCAAAGACATAAAATTCAAACATTAGAGTTTTCAAAAGCTTCCGCGATTTTAGATCAACCTTTTACAACAATAGCAGATAACAAGGTAAATGTTTTTGACTAGATGATTTGTTAAATAATAAATGGGGTTTTTAAACCTAGAAACGAATTTTTACCAACAAGTTCAATTTTCGCTAAACACCTCAATGTGACACCGCCAGATTCAGCCATAACTCCTAGGCCGGGTTCGGGGTGTTACAGTATCCCATGATATGTTGAAAGAAATCATTTTGTATTTGCAAAACCAACATCTACTACATAATATTTACTACAAAAATAACATTTAACGATTTGAATAATTTATAAGAAAAATGAAATAAATAATAAGGTGATGATAATATTAATGGGTTACCATATGCAATTTTTAACCTATTTTGGGATCTCCCATAAACATCATTTCTTAGTATTCTAGAATTTGAGGCACAAACCAACTTTATAATTCTTTAATTATAATAAATTCTATAAACCTAATTTGCAATTGATCTATTGTCCAAAGAACAAACCAACTTTGTAACCTTTTTTTTATAATATTTTGATTGATATTCTTCCATACCAAATAGATTAAAAACCAATATAGTATTTAAAATACAGACTTTATAAAAATATATAAAGTGTTCAATAGCTTTTAAAACACTTATGTTAGGATGCTCAAATATGTGTCTATGTATGAATAATATAACATATATAATATAGCCTTTATAAGCCTAATTTTCCCTTAAGTCAAAATCAATTATATACATAAAACTCCTTCACCCTAAAACTCTTTTCTTTTCCAATAAAATTCTATTCCATTAAACTTTTGTTTTTTCCCTGAAAAGCATCAGCCACTAAACTCATCTAGCCAAAGGTTACCAAGACTTCTCCAAAAGAGTTCATGAGGCTTAGAACCCGCACTTAGCCCTTCTCAATGAGTATTCATCATTTCTTCGTATTACGAGACTGATGCTTCCGTCTATTTCCTTTCAAAAGTAATCTTTTCATCTTGTGCAAAGACGACCACTTTGTATTTTTTGAGAAGGTTGCACAGTCGGTTCACTAACTTATTGCGTTAGAGGTTGTCAAGCCCAAGAGACAAAATGGCGTGGCATTCTCCATTGAGAAATGATGACCTGGTGTAAGAAATGTCGAATCGAAATAAAAAAGGTAAGGAGGAAAAAGAGATCCTCGAAACATTCAAAAATTTCAAGATTAATATGCTATTGTTGGATGCAATCAAACAAATTCCGTGATATGCCAAGTTTCTTAAAGAACTTTGCACCAATAAGAGAAAATTGACTGGAAATGAAAGAGTAAGTGTTAGTAAAAATGTATCTGCAATGTTGTAGCGGAGGATGCTAGTAAAATGTAAAGATAGGGGCATGTTTGCAGTAGCATGCAAAATAGGCCACTTAGGAATTAAAAAAGCTGTGTTTGATCTAGGAGCCTCTATAAATGTAATGCCTTTTTTCTATTTATGAATCACTTAACGTGAGTTTTTTTGAAGAAAACATGTGTTATCATTTAATTGGTGGACAAGTTTACTACGCATCCCGAAGGAGTCCTTGAGGACGTATTGGTGAAAGTCAACGGACTCATCTTTCTTGTGAACTTTTATTTGGTGAAAATGGAAGAGGATAATGCTCTTGGGTCTTCAGACATCTTGTTGGGGCGACCTTTCCTTAGTACCGCAAGAACTAAGATTGACGTGCGTAGCAGAACCTTTACGATAGAGTTTGACGGGGAACGTGAAGTTTAACAGTTACAATACTATTAGTCACCCTTGTGAAATTTTGAGTGTAAACCGTGTCGACATAATTGATTCCTTAGTAGAAGAAACTTTGGAGTCATTTTATGAAAGTGAATTTGAAACATTGTTTGATGATAATTTCGATTCAGAACCATTTCGAGTTTGTTAATAAATTATTGCCTCTTATGAACACTAAAATTCTACCTTCTATTATGCAGACACCAAATTTCCAAGACCATATGATTGAAAAAATTCATTTGGAATAGCCCCAATACTAGTTGGGTCGTCAAGCTAAAGACGTTAAATAAGCACTTGTTGGGAGGAAACCTAATTTTATTTTATTTATTCTCTTGCATGTTAATAAATTTTATTCTCTCTTCTTATATCAGGAGAATTGAGGAAACGAAAAATTAAATTTGGAAACGGGTGGTAAAAACAATAACGAAAATGACATGGGGAGTGTTCTAAACATTTTCTTTTTCATCATATTTGTTAATATTATTTTTCACATTGAGGGAAATGTGATTTAAGTAAGGGGAGACATTCCTCATTATTTTTTCTATTTTATCTGTTGTTTTTTTTGTTGTGTTACTGTTGTTGCTGCCTTGTACTTGTTTTTGCCCACATTTATTTTTTAGTATATCCTGCCCCTTTTCATGCCCAAGATTTTAACTAGGAATTACTCACTGTTTGACCTGCGAGCATGATTCTTGTCTACTGAGTTAGTTATGTTTTTTTCTATATTGATTTCATCTCCATTGTTTTATTTCTATTAGGCTAAAATAATTATGATTAATGAAGTTAATCCTATCTTGCTTATAGTAAAATCGATTAAGTCTAAATTTAAAGAGGACACATAATACGAATGTATGCTAAATTTATTTTCATGACTGTTAGGTAGTTGCCAAAACTTATTTTTGACACTTGATTGTTTTTCATGCTCCTCCAAAATTAAAATTCCATTTCTAAGAAAAAGAGAAAACAATTTGATGATTCCGTGGTTTTGAGCACAAGCTTACAACGTGACTGACTGAGTAACCAGGGTAGGGTGCTTGGGTTGTCATCCTACTTCGTGTAAAAAGGTTGTGTGACGTATTAGGTAAAACTCTGCTAACCGGAATTAAACAAAAAATTAAGTGTGTTAGGCTGAGTAACCGGGGTGGGGTGTTTGGGTTGTCATCCCACTTCGCGTTAAAAGGGCCAAAACATTCTTAACCAAAAAAAATATAATAGTAAATTAGGAGTGTGTTGGGCTTAGTAACCGGGGTGGGGTGCTTGGGTTGCCATTCCACTTTGCGTCAAAAGGGCCAATACATTCTTAAGTAAAAAAAAAATGAAGGAAAAAAGAGAATTACATTTGGGGACTAATGATGGAACAAATAGGGTGTCTTAGTAAGTTTAGTAAATTACCTAACTTTCATGAAATAATCCAAGTCGATTTAATTTTTGTGTGTTTAAGTTGGAGTACTTTTTCGGTTTTACTTAAAGCAAGCTAAAGGTTTTCTTCATTTTCATAAGCATTATGCCTAATTTTTATAAAAAATTGGAATGATACTTCATTCATGGTAAAATCTAAATTACATAGTGGAATAGGAACCATACTTGAGGGCAAGCATGGGCTAAGTAGGGGGAATATGATAATACTTTAAAATGACATACTATTATGTGTTAATTACATATATATTTTGAGTACGATCCTACTAGGGTTGCTTATGCTTTTTTATCTTGCAAGGACTAAATTGAAGGCAAAAGGAAATTTGGGGGGAAAAAGTGTGAACTTAAAGACAAAATGGGTCAGCATACATAATAGGTAAGAAGTGGTGCTGAAAATATAAAGTGTGGAAGACTTGGGGCAAAAATTCAAAGAAGAGATTTATGAACTTAAGACTTTGTTTAAATTTGAATTTTATTTTTAGGATTATTTTTAGGATTATTATATTGTTTAGATTTAATTTCAAATTATATCTTTTAAACATTATCATCTAGAGTTTAAATAGGAACAAACTAGGTTTTTTATGTACTATAAATAGGGGATGGGTGACCCGAATATTCACTTATCACTTCTGTAAAAAACTCCTTCCCCCTAAGGCTCTTAGCCTTTTTTGTTTCTTTTCTTTTCCAATAAAATTCCATTCCATTAAACTTGTATTTTTTTCCTGAAAAGTATGAGCCACTTAACTCATCTAGCCTAAGGTTATCAAGACTCCTCCAAAAGAGTTCATGAGGTTTATAACCTACACTTAGCCCTTCGTAATGAGTATTCACCATTTCTTCGCATTACGGGGCTGATGCTTTCGCCCGTCTCCTCCTAAAAGTAATTTTTTCATCTTGTAAAAATACCACCGCTTAGTATGTTTTGGGAAGGCTGCACAGTCAATTTGCTAACTTACTGTGTCAGAGGTTGTCAAAATGATGTGGCATTCGCCATTGATAAGCGGTTCGAGTGTAAGACGGTCTCATAAAAGTGACGATTGGCTAGAGTTAGGTTCCTTCAAATCGTAAGGCTAAAACCTAAGTGGATTTGGTGGTCGTAGGCGTCCTTTTCCACTATAACTGGCTTATTCGGTCATGAGAAAGATTACTTAAAAGCCTATGATTGAACCAAAAGAGGATCGAGATAACCGGAGGCTGGAATCCCTCAATTGGAAATTTTTTTCTCAATTCTGCTTATTATCACAATTACGATTTCGATGTATTTAATTTCGACTCATCCATATTTTTAATTCTATTTTATTTTATTTTTTTCGTAGGCCAACCATTTTTCTTGGGCACGATTGTGGCAAGGATTTCAAGAAACAAAGAGTTGTAGCAATCCAGTCTTGAGGATTTGACCTTACTCCCCTATTACTATTTCTTTTCGTTATTTAAGGATAGGATATATTTGGTGCTTCCAATGGGACACTAAAGTGGTTTTAGAAAATGAGGTATTGAGACCTCATTTCTATAAATCGAGCACGGAATATTTTATTAAATATTTATGGAGTGTTATTAGGGTTATATTAAAATTTGGTTAAGAAATTTTAACGTTTAAATAGCTAATTAAGTAAAAAAGATTAAATCGTAAAAGTTATAAAAGTTAAATTTTACTGTTAAAGGTGCTATATTGTTAAATTACTAAAGTTATAAGATTTTAGGTGGCAATTATACCATAATCTAATGGTATATACAGTGAGTGCCTTTGTTTAACTAATTTATAGGTTATAATTAATAAATAAAATAAGATTAAGTTAAAATATAATAAAAAAGCAAACATTTTCAATTTTTGTTTATGTTCCTCTTCCTTATGCTAAAAAATCACCATTTTTGAGACTAAGAGGTTCGGCCAAGAGTTCTCTTTTGCATGGTTGGGTTTTTGAGGTTAGTTTTTATTGATTTTTACTTTTTTGTTATCATATTAGCTTAATTTAGCTAGCCCGGGGGTTAAATTGTAAAACTGTTAAATGTTTTAAATTGGACCATTGATGAAATTGAAGTGTTTTGGACTTTGTCGATAGATTATTAAGGTTGTTAACTAAATAGAAGTATTAAGTATATTTTAGTAATTTTTATGTAAAGGATTCAATTGTTAAAAGAGTAAAAATTCATGGGTGTTAATGTGAAATGGTGTTAAAATTGGGCTGATTTGAAGCCCTAGGGGATCCGGTCATCATGTTTAGTAATTAAAAATGGTAAAATTGTAGGTTCTTGGATTAGAGACTAGTGTGCATAAATGTGAAAATTTTAGGGGTAATTTTGTAAATTCACCTTAAAATAGATTATAGGCTTGAATTAATTATGTTAAGTTATTTGAATGGTTTAATTGAATAAAAATATTATTTAGATTAAGAAACGAGCCAAACAGATCAAAATCGAGGAAACGCTAAGTGTTGGATTAGTTGTTAGCTTTTTTTTACTACTGTATTTGTCGAGGTAAGTTCGTATAGAGATTAAATTTGTCATTGGATGTTCTGGATGAATTATTATGTATAATTATGTTAATCATAATCTTGATTTGATATTATGGATATTGTTGGAAGGTTAGTTGACTTAATGTTGTAATTTATAAAATTGAAACTCATGATAGTATATAGAAATGTTATAATGCGATTGAAATAAATGATTTGAGATGTAAAAGTCCAGTTTGAACCTTGTGAATACTGATGATAGAATGATATATCATTAGGGTTATACGGTTTTAGGTACTAGTCTTAAATGTCCTACTGATGGTTGAGGTCCTGTATTTGTTGCGGATACTTCACAGCTCGTATGAGCAACATCGTGTGGCTAACATTTTGACCTATAGCTTGTGTGAGTTGGCCCATTTCACAGTTCGTGTGAGCACTAATGGAAAGGAAATGTTACAATTACCTGAAAACGCACACTCTGTGTGAGCATTCCCGAGTATCCAGTGTTATTCTATACAGTTCAACGGGTAAGTAAAGGTTAACGGAAAGAGAGGTATAAAAACTTAATGTACTAATGTTCATATGAAATGGAAAGATGGATATGCACATATGAAATGAAAATGATGAAAATTTATCATGTGACAGGTGAAATAAGCATGGAATTTATTTTTTAATATATGTTATGTTTACTTATGATCTACTAACTATGTGGACTCAAATGTGTAGAATATGAAATGGATATATATATATATGTGTGTGTGATGGATGATATATAAAACCTAAATGCTTATTAGATATATTTCATGATTTACTATGCTATATTATGTATGATATATGAAATTTGAGGTGTGAAAGGTAATGAAAATGAAAGTACATAGTATATGATGAAAGTAATTGATGATTTGAAAAGCTTAAGATGTTATATGCCTTATTTGGTTAAATTTATATGTGCATTGCTTTACCTACTAATCTTATGAGGTGTTGTGTATAGGAAAAGGAAATTTGGACTATGGCTAAATGAAATCATTTATAGTTATTTAATTATTACACTTGGTAAGTTTAAGTTCTGTTATACAGACTTAATAAGAATTAGTTGCTTACCTAGTTGATTTCTCTGTTTCTGTAGGTCATTGGAAGGCTTGATCAGTTGGAATCTTTGTCGAAGCACAATCACACTATCCATTAATTATTTTGGTATCTTTTGAATAAGTTGGGCTAATAGTTATAAATTACATGTATAGGGTTGTATGTTAGTTTGTTATATTTCGAGCCTATGCCGAACATACTTGCGTATATATATGTGTTTTGAAATAAATTGGTATATGCTTGTGTTAATAGGTGAGTTTGGTCTCTTATGTATGTGTCTTGAAAAAGAAATACGAATAAGTGGTATAGTTTGAGAATGAAGTAACTAACTGGAGAGTGTGTGATGTGTTTTTGGTATGTATAAGGTTTGAGTACATATGCTAGTTTACTACTTGGTAAGTTGAGATATTTCTGTTGATGCCAAACTTGTGTATACATTTATTTTGGCCTTGTAAAATACTTAAGTTAATATGTGTGTTTGGTCATTTAAAGGTCAGGTAAACAAATGACATATTTATGGCATTGAAGCATGTCAATTTTATGTTTGTATGATATATGTTCAAGGTATGAAAATGACTTGAAATGTGTTGAATCAATGTTTGAGTTGAAGTGCCTTTGAATGGCATATTGGTTAGGAGAACTAGGTTGATTGAATAGGTATATTTATATACGGTTGAAATGTGTTTAGGTCTATTTAATGTGTACACAAATGAGGTAATTGTTGGGCAAGGTTTGGTCTTAAAATAGCTTGTTTTAGGGTCTTTTTTGGATCACACAACCTGAGACACTGGTTGTCACATGACCATGTGACACACTCGGCCTGGTTATACGGCTGTGTGTCATTTTTTATTTCAGGTCTAATTATCACACGGTCTGCAACACGACCTTGTGTGTCAAGTCAGAGAGTTACATAGTCTGGTACACGGCTTATGACACGACTGTGTGATCTAAGTTAGTGAGTTACAAGGTTTAAGACACGGGCTAGGACACGGTTGTGTGTCTTATTGTTCGAACACTACATGGTCTGGGCTATGTTACACGGCTTGGCCACACGATCGTGTGACCCCTATTTATAAATTTTTAACTTTTCCTTAGATTTTTTGAACTGTTTCAAATTAGTCCTGTTATGATCCCGAACAATTTGTAGGGCCTCGAAAGTTTAATTTAAGGTCCAAATGTTTATGTTTGTTGGATTTGTGTAAGATTTAATTAAATAATATTAAATAGTATTATGAAACTGTTTAGATGTTAATTGTTATGATTTTTACGGTAATGCAGTGTAACCCTAATCAGGCACCAAAAATGGGTTAGGGGTGTTACAGGTCGGTATAATCAGATCAATTACTTTGCTCAAATAATTAACATGGTAACCATTTTTCAATTTCATTTATAAGTCAATATCTCAATTCATATCATAATCTCATCATTTAATCATTGTTTCACACATGTGGCAGCATAATTCATCACAATATAGATTCAATTTCACTTTTGTATCAATATTCAACATTTTCAAAGCTATTCAATTTAGTCCTTATAGTAACAACTAATCTCAATCAATTCAATTTCTCTCCTATTCGGTTTTTAAGGCTTGAAGAAGATGAAGTCTTCTCACTCCTTCCACTACGTTTTTATCATTTTCTTTAGTTTATGATTTGTTTTATAATTTAATTAATTTAATTAAAATTTTATATCACATATATATACATTTGTCTACTTACTTGTCCACTTATGTATTGAGAGGTATAATTGCATTCTTAATCATTGCTTCTTACAACCTTCCCAACCCAGCTTAGACATTAGACTTGAACTCAGAAGATTACATTAGCTATCGAAATGATCCAGTAAGCTATCAAAGTTTTGAAAGCAATTATTTTAAAGCATTTGTTTAATTTAGTAGAAAACTTAGATAAATACCAATGTATTTAGTACTCGAAATCTTAAATGCAACTTGGCAGCAAAAAAATGAGATTTATTTGTTCTTAACAAAAACCGAGGTTTATCATGACAAATTAACAGTCATAACTTGATATCCTAAAATTTAAATTAAATGTCATGCAATATAAAAACTCTAATCCTAAGTCCTAGGCCACAGTTCAAAATAAAATAATACAATCTTTGAATAATAAAAAAGGAAATAAACCAAGTGTTAAGCCTAAATAATTATTTAAGGAAAAATCGAGCCTAAACCCTCCGAATGCTGCATCATCGTCCTAACCTGATGGGTTATCTCTAAGGATAGAAATAAATGGGGGAGTGAGGTATGCCGTTCAGTGTGAGTTCATTCGCAAGAAAATCAATGCAAATAGACAGTAAGACAAATTAAATAATAAAACATAGAATAGTCACATTCGTCTAGCAGTTCAGAGTATCGGTTTTTCAAATTAACCATCATTAGTATCATAGATTTTATATTTAACTGTAACACCCCAAACTCGGCCTAGACGTTATGGCCGAATCTTGTGATGCCACATGATAGTGTGTTTGAAAATCGATGCTCGTGTTGAAAAATCGTCACTTTGCTTAAAACATTTCCTGTTTAGATCTCGTCATTATCTTTTATTAATCCTAAAATAGTGATTTTTTATTCAATTGTTAGTTTGCAAAATATTATACGTTGCGGAAACTTTTTAAAACAGTTTGTGTCCTTGTGGGTATTTTGCTAAAACACATGCATTTCTTTTAAAAACCCGTGTTTTATCCACCTCTAGCAGATATAAAATCCAAATTTTAAGCAAAAACTCATAGCGGCCATTATTACAGAAAAATACCCCAAATAAAGGTTTTAAAAAAATAAACCTAATTAAATATGAAACAATAAAAAGGAATTGTGTGGCCACAGCTGAGTCCTCTGCCACTCCGATCCGCCTAAGTCTAGGGATTACCTGAATAGATGAATCAGAAGGGTGAGTTTATGAAAACTCAGTGTGTAATCCCCACATAAACAAGCAGACAACATGCAATCATAGTCTGGGCCTAAGCCCATTTCAATAACAGTTTTAGTTTTAGTTAGGGCCTTAGCCCATTACAATACAGAAGCAGTCACGCATTTGGGCTTTGGCCCATTACAATATCTATACTCAGTACAGTAACAGATATGCAGTATCAAATCTTACCCAGCCAGCCTCTACACTCCAACTCCGTCTAACCCCACACTCCATGTGGGGATATAATCAACCCATCCATCCCTACACTCTAAAAAGTACCAATTGCAGTACTAGACAGTAGTTTGCAGCTGATCTACCAGTAATTTAGGCTTGAGGCCTTTCAGTACACTTCCTCTGAACAATATAACCCCACCCCAATGCAATGCAATATACAAATATGACATGCTAAAACATAATATCATGCATAAAATTAGGGCATACAGTATCAAACCAGTGGGACATCATTATGCTTAATAACATGCATAATCGTATCAATCATACAGTCATTTCAGTCAATTAGGGGTCTAGGTAAGCTTACTGACCCTACAGTAGGCCCACCGTCGGCTCGGGCGACCCGTGCAACCTTAGCAGTCAAACAGTGAAATGGGCCCACGGCCCATGTTGCATGCCCATATGGGCCTACACGTCCGTGTGGCCCTCACGGCCCAAAGTGGCCTTGGTCGTGTGGATCATACGGCCTGGCCAAAAATTCCCACACGCTCGTGTGGTTCACCGATGTGATGCCCATGCGCCTATTTGGCCCACACTGCCCAATTCGGCCCGGCCCATGAATCGCACATAGCTAGCCTCGTCGATCAAACGCCTATGTTCGATCACACGGCCTCCGCCCGTCTAGCGTAGACAATAACATTTTTCAGCTTTTCACCAATTTTTGTTTTCAGAGTTGTGTTTACACACCTGATTTCATTTGAATTTAACTCGCACTTCGAGTACTCAAAAACCGAAGTCAACCGAAATCGCACCCTCAATTCCCTGAAGGCGCACCAACCAACCCTTGGTCTCCACCCAACTAACGAAAGAACATAGTGCAGTTTGGCAACACAAGAGAGAACGAATCGAAAAGAGGAAGTCAACCAAAATCGTACCCTCAATTCCTTGAAGATGCACCAACCAACCCTTGGTCTCCACCCAACAGATGAAAGAACGTAGTGCAATTTGGCAATGCAAGAGAGAACAGATCGAAAAGGGAATCAAAGACTAGCAGTATTCAGCCAAGAGAAGGAGCAAGATGACGTACGACCGGCTTGACAAAAGGTGCAATAGGATTTCACCTGGTGTCATCATCAAGTACTTTGACAACATCAATGCTCCCTATGACTAGTTGCTCTCAGGTTGGATTGTTGAAGAGCACTTTGTTCCGTTCGATTATACGGGTTGCGGCAGGATCTATAAGGTATATCAAACCACCATTGTTTCCTTCATTGTACATGCATGTATGTAAATATTCAGATTACTAGAAGTTTGACATGTTTAAGAGAGATACCCTGCAATTTAATTAACCCAAAAGAATAATGAAAAAAGAAAGATAATATATATATATAAGCAAAATAAAATTGGGTTTTTCTCTGTGTGTGCGTGTGTTGGATTCCATGGAAGCTTCACCTTTGATTAATTATAATTATCAGGGCAAATGATGTTTAATTTCTACCATGCAAACAAGACTTGACGTTTGTCGTGGTATAGATGCCCAATTGGATCATAGTTGTACTGTACCATCATCATCATCATCATCATCATCATCATCATCATTATAATATTAAGATTTGCATACATGTATGTAGGATGAAGGAAACAATGGTGGTTTGATATACCTTATAGATTCGTTCCGACCCTTATAATTGGACGGAACAAAGCTCTCTTCGACAATCCAACCCGGGAGCAACCAAACATAGGGAACATTAGTGTTGTCAAAGTACTTGACGGTTACACCCGGTGATGTCCTATTGCCCCTTTTTTCACCTGCTCTTTCATCGCCTATAAGGTGGCTAGCGCCAATGGCAACTGCTCCTTAGCCTGCTACTACTGCTGGTGGTCTCTCCCATTTCTTTTCCTCGAGCTCGACTCACCACTCTCCACCTCCATCACTGCGCCAAAACCTACAATGCTTATTGTTTTGTATGAACCTTCTGATTTATCATCATCTATATATAGCCCCAGTGTGGGTTGTTAATTTTGCAAATTTGCATATTTGCCTCTCATTTTCCTCTTTTCTTTCACATTTATCCCTTAGGGTATTGAATCATTTTCAATTTTACCCTTGGCCATATCTTTCTAAATTGATTGAGCATAATTTTAAAAAAAATAGGTTTAGTTATATAATTATTTTCAAATAAGGTTAAAAAGTAAATGGTGAGCCAAGATAGGCCATTAATAAAACGAATCCACATTAGATTTTTTACGTCATACTTATACCGAAAATGAAATATTAAAAAAATGAAATATTAAAAAAGGCAAGTGACCTGGAAATTTACCCGTAATAATTGAGACAAATCATTGGTTTAATTTAGAGTATAATATATATTTATTTTAATTGAGAATTTTATTTTATTTAGTATATATTCAATGATAGAAAGTCATAAAAACTACACATGATTTTTGGTCTAATATACAATTTGATACATGAATTTTGATTTTATACAATTATACATAATTTTTTAATTCGATTTAATTTTAACAAATTACTAAAAATATTGTTATCGATGTAGCATGTACCATCATTGTACATTTACATTTACATATGGTATACATAAATATTATATATATCTAACATGAACATAAATTTGTGCTTTTTTATCCATTTATATAATTGAATTAAATTAAAGTTGTATGTATATAATTATATCAAATGAAAATTAATGTATTACATTATATATTTGATAAAATTTCATGTGTAAATTTCATATTTATCCTTATAAAAATTTAATGAAAGGATGTCAAATTAATTTAGTTTTATAAAAACCATACAAGAAATATATTCTCATTTAGAGATAAAAATAAATAATCAGTAAATTAATAATTAAATTTGATTTCTATCTAGCATTAAATTTATTTTTCCATAATAAATATAAATTTTTTCACCTTAATATTTTAGTTATTTCTTTAATTGTCCATAAATAATTCATTAGTATTACATAATAGTCAAATTAAAAGCTTAGAAATCAAGAAAACGTGAATTGTCTCAAATAATAATCATCTTTAAACATGGATGGGAGCTTCTTCATGTATTGTTAAAATGATCAATTCAATTTTACAGCATAAAAAAGCAAATTATGTATTGATTTACAATCATATGGTTAAACTTATTCATGTGTCGGACTATTAAGTTAAGCATGATATTTTATAATTAAAATTAAAAAATTTCCTATTTAAGAATGAAGTAAAAGTTCTTGATGTATTCATAGCTTGAGTTCTTTTACTTAGTTCCTTATCTAGATTCAAATTAGTCCATACATTTTCTACGTAAACTTTGAGAAAATAAATGGTCACATCAGTTAGATTAAAAGTAAGTAAGGGGGTGTTCTTCACTGCTGTTGCAAGGTAAAAAATGCTTTTCCACCATAAAAACAATAGAAAACATTTGTCTTACAAAATTTTCCTTTAAAACATCCTTATACGTTGTTGATGATTGAAATCTAATATTACGCCAAAACGAAGAATCCCAAAATAAGTTTTATGATCAAAACCCTAAACTTGAGAAAACAAAAATTGAAGAAAGAATAAGAAGGAAAAAGAATGTGAACAAGGAATAAGGAGAGAACGTGGGAGGGAGAGAAACCAAAAAGAACGTGGGGAAAAATGTGAGCTTTAACTTTTACCTCACTAACTAAATTTAATTAATAATTAATTAAATAAAATAATACAAAAATACATAAATATCAAAACACTCACAAGGATTCGAACACGACACCAAAAGTCACCTTCCACACTCACAACCACTAACTAGCCAGCTCATTCTGGCAATAAAACACAGAAACTAATTCAATTGACCGACCTACTCATTGACCCTAACCACAACCTCAAAACATCTAATCCCAAAAATTGGGATGTTACATATAGCATAAGTTTTGTTTACTTAGTTCAGTATTTAGATTAAAATTAGTCCATACAAATTTTACACGAACTTTGAGTGTAACACCCCAAATCCGGCCTAGACATTAATTTCGAATCTGGCGTGCCGCATCAAAGTGTCTTTCGAAAATAGGACTTGTTGGTGAAAATTAGGCTCTTAATTTAAAAACCCCTTTATTATTATTTAACAAATCATCTAGTCAAAACGTTTGCCTTGTTGTCTATCATTGTTATTAAAGTTTGATCTAAAAACCGCGAAAGCTTTTGAAAACTCTAATGTTTAAATTTCGTGTCTTTGAAAACCGTAATTATTTTGAGAATTCGTCTTCCCCTAAACTAGCAATTTAAAATAAGTAAGCAAAAGACGAATTGAAAATTTAAACAACATAAATGGCCTTATTACACAAACAAAACCCAACACAAACTTTAAATTTCAGTAAAAGCAAATGTAGAACAGCTGCAGTTGTGTAGCCACCACCGAGTCCCTCGTAGCACCAAACCGCCTATGGCTGAGGATTACCTATTCAATAAAAAGGAAAGGGCGAGTTTATGAAAACCCAGTGTATAATCCCCTACCAAACAGTCAGCATACAACATGCAGTAACAATTTGGGCCTGAGCCCTATTTAGTAACAGTACAGTGTGGGTCTTAGCCCGATATAATATCAGTACAGTGCAATAATGCAACCCATCCCAATCTAGCCAACACACCTCTCTGTACCACCAACACACCATGTGGGGATAAAATCGACCCACCCAGCCAACACACCAATATCACAGCAAAACTGCCAGCAATAGTATCGCAACAAAGCTGCCAGTAATAGTATCGTAGCAAAGTTACCAGTAACAATATACTTCCTCCATAACTGTATCCCAACCCCATACAGTATGTCATGTCATAAATCATACGTGTATGCAGAATTTCATACTCAGTAACAGTCATTCAAATCATCAACACATCAGTCAACCTACCTCTAGGGGTATAACGGTCATTTCCATCTATTAGGGGTAAAACAATCATTTTACCCTTTAAGGGTATTTTAGTTATTTTACCCATTTTGGGGTCTCAGTGCATATATTGATCACTCGAAAGGTCCGCAGTCACCTCGAGCGACTCAGGTAACCTAATTGGTCATAACAATGTAAATAGGCCCAAGGCTTATTACTCGGCCTAAGTGGGCCCACACGCTCGTGTAGCTCGTTAGCCCAGATTTTCTCGCGGCTAAGGGATCTATATAGCCCAGTACAGTATTTGCCACAAATCGTGGATTTCATCCGTGTAGGGCATTGAGCCCACACGACCCATTTCAGCCCCACGTGGCCCATTACGGCTTAAGCCCATGAAAATGCTCATGGAGGCCTCTACAGTCTATCGCCCATGATTTGCGAGTTTGGCTTACCACACAAGCGACCGCATGCTCGTGTGGTCTCAAACACCGTATTTTCAGGTTTTTGCTGTTCTACAGTTACAATGAGGTGTTTACACACCTGTTTACGAGAAGAGCGCAAATCTTCACGTACACCAATCTAGATTCAAACGTGACCCAATGTCAGTCCTTTAAACGTTAGGGCAAAACACCTCTTATTGACACTTAATCCAAAAACACCATCCTTACCTTGCTTGAATGAGGGCGAATTTAATCCTCCAAGACCGCCAACCAAAAGTGGTCACCTGCTTTTATTGATTATCTGCAGTGCAAACAACGATCTCATTAACTAAGCTAGGCCATATAAGTGGAATCAAACTGCAAACGATATCTTATAGGAACATAATCAGTATACGGACTAACCCCAAAAGTGAGGTAACATATTACCTTGATTGAACGTTGAGAACAAGGGTTGCGATTACTTCAAACCACTTACAATCCACCACTCATCGAAGAAAACCCTAAAATCGTAACGAGTAACACATCATGAGGAAAGAATCAACAGTCAGTAAACAAAGGATAAAAATGAGAGTATTCGATTTAAGAAGAAGAATAGAAGAGAATAGGTTTAATCAAAAAGTGAGGAGTACAAACACTTTACTGATAATTAGAAACACTTGCAACACTAGAACAACAAGAAGTAGTGGAGAAAAGATCGGCGCAGAGAATGATACAACGAAAGGGTGATATTCGGCTAGGAGGTAAAAGGAGAAATAGCTTGGCAAAGGTAAACAATTGGAAGACAAAAAAGATATTCGACCAAGAGAGCACAGATTGAGGAAGAGAAGAAGAGAGAAAAAAGAAAGAAGGACCAAAAGCCGATAAATGAAAGAAAGAAAGGAGAATTCGGCAGAGGAGGGAACCAAAATACTATTTGGCCAAAACCAAAAAAAAAGAATAAAAGGGAAGGGCAGAAAAATAATCGAACAAACCCAAGATATACTCGAAATCTCAGCAAAAATTCGGCACCAAAAAGCAAAAAGAGGGAAACTTTACCCAAAACCGAAATGAGAAGTATACCAAAATGAGCAGTATACCCCTTTGGCCGAATTTCCTGAGCATCAAAGTCTATTTTTGGCACCCTTCTCCTCTCCCCTCACTTACCTTAATTTTCTCTTAAAATCTCTCCCTTTATCCCTCCTTGAATTACTCCACCGATTTCTCTTCAACTCCCTCAACAACTCCTTTCAAATTCTATTCAAACTCCTCTTAGCTGTGTTTCAGTCCAACTCCACTACCTACATAGCTCAAGCAGCAAAATAAATACTCTATTGCACAACCCAAAACTCAAACCTTAGACCTCACATTTACACAACACGCCACCTTGCCACTAGACCACAAACTCTTTTTATGTCATAAAACAAACACTATTATTTATAATGCCTATATGCCAATATCCAGATTCATTTAAGAACAAAACTAAAAAATTCTGCAAAAGCCAAGACTTGAACCCAAGCTTCTCAAACACTCCCATACACACTCAAATCACTTAGCCATTAAAGCAAACAAGCAATTTGTGCAATATCATGCAAAAATTAAAGACTTAAAATTTTGGGCGTTACATTGAGAAAATAAATACTCACATCGGTTAGATTAAAAGTGAGTAAGAGGGCATTCTTCATTGTTGTTGCAAGGCCAATTGTACTTTTCCACCATAAAAACAATAGAAAACATTTCTCTTACAAGATTTTTCTTTAAAACATCCTTATACCTAGTTGATGATTGAATTCTAATATTACGCCTAATATGAAATACAACTATTATTAACAACATTATTGAGAAAAATTGACAAAGTAATATGAATATCATATGAGGTACTGAAGGATCAAAATTGGAATACCATTTCAACTAACCCTTAGCATTTTTAGGACTTATTTTTTATATGGTTACATTTGGAACTTCGGTTCTTAATGGAAGGTATTTCTTTTATTTTTCCTTCATTTCTAGAGAAAACAAAGTGACCCAACCACAGTTTTATTTATTTTGAATTACTTCAATTGTGCTATTATCGTTCATTTTAAACAAAAAAAAATTTTATTTTTTAATAAATTTCCAGGTCAATTTTATTTGTCTATTAGTAAGAATACTAAGAATAGGGTTGCAAATAAAAGAAAGATGCAAAGTGATATCTAATTTGATTTTTAGGATATGCTTAGATACTACAAAGTAATTAGATGAAAGTGTAATTATTAGTATAGAAATTACACTTTTTTTATAATTCCAAGAAATTGTAATTTCCTAAACCTACAAGGTTTATAGAGTGTACTTACATTATAATTCCTTATGTTCTGTCTAGTAGCACAAATTGTAATTACATAGTTACTCCTTATTAACCTGACCCGGATGGATACACGAATCCAACCAATCACACCAATTTGGCACCCAGTGTTTATCAAATAAATTTGAACTGGTAAGTTGCACCAAGCACTGTTCAATATAACCGACAAATAGGTGTGCTCATCAGCCAACTTGTAATGGCCCAAATTTAAGGTTATCGGAACAGTGGTTTCGGGACCACAAATACGATGAGGAAAAAATTATTTTTATTATATTTCTATGGTCTAAAATTTCACAGAAATATTTCGTGAAAATTTTGTTCAAAAATTTTGACGTTTGGGCACTCAATTTAGTCAAAAGGACTAAATTGTAAAAAAGTGAAAAAGTTGAGTTCTATATGTTAGAGGTGTCCAATTGTTATGAAATTTTAAGTTGGAGGTATTTATATAGTAATTAGACCATTGGTTAAGTTGGTGGACAAAAATGGACATGGTTAGGCATGTTTCCGAAGTTTTTCATTAAGGGCATTTTAGTCATTTAGTTATTAAAATGAATTAAAAACAAAACTAAAAGCCAATTTTTGATCATCTTCTTCATTAGACCGAATTTAGAAAGGGGAGAAGCCATAGTTAGAGTTTTCAAGCTTCCAAGCTCCATAATCAAGAAGAACGAAACTCGAGATTAGACAAAGGAAAGAATAAAGTTGAAGGCTAAGTTGGTGAATTTGGCCATATTTTGTACCGAGGTAAGTTTACGGTAAATAAATACAATATTTCAATAATTATTATTAATATTGTTATTTTCCAGAAATTATGCATTTATTTTATGAATTTATTTAATGTTGACTCAAGTATGAGATGACAGAGAATCGGTGTTAAAAAGCCCCGTTGAAACATGAGGAATGTATCAGATACAAATGTCATGACATATGGGTAAAGAGGTCCCATGTAAGACCATGTCTGGGACATGGCGTTGGCACCGAGATGAGAGGTCACATGTAAGACCATGTCTGGGACATGGCGTTGGCATCAAGATGAAAGGTCCCATGTAAGACCATGTGTGGGACATAGCGTTGGCACCGAGATGAGAGGTCCCCCGTAAGACCATGTCTGGGACATGGCATGGGCACCAATATTTGAATGTAAGACCATGTCTGGGACATGGCTTTGGCATGTTATTATCAGAAAAGACCCAAGTATCCTTATTATTCCAACGTGGCTCAACAGGCCAGTAAACGAATCATATTAATGAAAGTTCTTTTAAAAGCATAAATGACAAGCTCAAATGAGTTATAAGAGTTAAGAACTTACTATATTATCAATTGATACTCAATGTTTCAGCAAGAGAAGAATAAGTTACGATCATGAGTTAACTAAGTAAACCAACAAGAGAACGAGAATGAGATTAAATAAAGAGTAAACTAGAGATCTTGACATTTGAGTTTAATTATTTGTGTTAAATGTTGTTATTTATTTGCTAGTAAACTTACTAAGCTTTATGATTACTTCTTTTATTTTTCTTTCTCTTATAGTATTGTAAAGCTACTTTCGGGAACTTAAAGACATCGGAGATCGTCCAAACTATCAACGACAACAACTCGATATTTTATGATGAACCATGTTTGGGTTATGGCATGTATAGGGACTTAGTTATTTTGAATGTTTGTATTTATGATAATGCTAAAGAATGATATGTAAGTATTTGATGATGAGTTGTTGTTAAAATGACTAAGTATGAAGGTGTTTGTTGTTACAAATATTTAGGTGATAAATCATGCATAGAAATCATGAAAGAGTAAAATTTGCAAAGAAATAGATTTCAAGCAGCAACAGTGACGTGACTTTGAAAAATCACCTAGGATAGTATAAAATGAATTAGAAGGTGAATGATATATAGAATTAAAACTTATTGAGTCTACTTTCATAGAAAAATAATGGTGTAGCAAAATGAATTTTATATTTTAAGATATGTGAATTTTAGTGAGACAGGGTCAGAACTATTTTTGGAGTCCTCTTTTTTGAGTTTAGAAAATAATTAAAAATTGTAAAAAAAATGGTTATGAGTTGTAGTTTATATGTATAGATTCTTTATTGAGTATATTTTTTTAGAAACAAGTTAGAACACCATATAAAAATCCTATAATGAGAAATCTTATTTTTAGTGACAAGAGGTCAGGATAGTCGAGTGGTGAAACATGAGAGACTTTAACTAATAAACTGTACTAATTAGCTGAACCAAAAATTTTGAAAAATTTATGGAAAGAAGACATATGAGTCTGGTTTTATGGAAAATTTATGGATTTAAATTTGAAATTTTTTAGCTCGTGTTATAACTAAATTAGTAACTACTGCGCAGGTGGACAACTTTGTTGTGAATAGTGAAATTAATTTCAAAAGTAAAATTTTATTCCTCGAATTTTTAAGTTAAGTAAAGTAATGCCTCGAGCTCGACTCCGGCAACGGTCTGGGGTAAGGGGTGTTATGCAACTACTCGTAGTAAATATAACTGTTGCGTGGTGTCGATAGTAAGGTTTTTGACTTCGCACCATTCACTAATTTTTCGAGATTAGAGTTACACACTAGTTTGCAATCGAAATGGCGTTACCACCGCGCCAATTTTAGATCTGCATACAAAACCGAAACTTAATCAATCAACATAACTACCTAAGTCAAACACAACTTAATAAACCATTGCTCAAATCGAGCATTCGACCCAAAGCGTTAGGTATTCGGCTCTTGCAACAGTATGCACAACCAGCCTCCAAACTGGAACATTTAGATACTTACCCAAAGAAATAGTACCTCCTAAAGCACTTAACTCACCAAAGGAGTAATTGCCACAGGATCTTCACTTACAGAAATCCCAAAATTGATTACAATGGAAGCTATAGACCTAAATAAAACCACTCATCTTCCACGTGACAGAAGTATACATAATATATAACGCGGAAGAAAAAAAATATATGATACTCACACACAGACGGGAAATACTCACTACTTGATAGACACACTACACAGAAGATAATGAATTATGATGTAATTACACTCTATCAACCAAATCGGTTTAGGAAATTACAATTTCTTGTAATTATAAAAAAAGTGTAACTTCTCTAATAATAATTACACTTTCATCTAAATACTTTGTACTATCCAAACAAATCCTAAAATTCAAATTAGATATCACTTTGCATCTCTCTTTTATTTCCAGCTCTATTCTTAATATTCTTACTAATAGACAAATATAATTGTATAAAATCAAAATTCATGTATCAAATTATATATTGGACCAAAAATCATGTGTAGTTTTTATGACTTTTTATCATTGAATATATACTAAATAAAATAATATTCTCAATTAAAATAAATATATATTATATTACTCAATTAATCCAATGATTTGCCTCAATTATTATAGGTAAATTTCAAGGACACTTTTTTTATAATATTTTATTTTAAGTATAAGTATAATGTAAAAATTTAATGTAGATTCATTTTATTAGTGGTCTATATAATGGTTTTGGCTCATCATTTACTTTTTAACCTTATTTGAAAATAATTGTATAACCACTAGAATAAACTTAATTTAAAAAAAAATATTATGCTCAATCAATTTAGAAAGATATGTCCAAGGGTAAAATTGAAAATGAATCAATACCCTAAGGGATAAATGCGGAAGGAAAAAGGAAAATGAGAGGCAAATATGCAAATTTGTAAAATTAACAACCTACACTGGGGCTATATATAGATGATGAGAAATGAGAAGGTTCATACAAAACAATAAGCATTGTAGGTTTTGGCACAGTGATAGAGGTGGAGGGTGGTGAGTTGAGCTCGAGGAAGAAGAAGTGGGAGAGACCACCAGTAGTAGCAGAGACAGCACAGCAGCAACAGGCTAAAGGAGTAGTCGCCATTGACACTAGCCACCTTATAGCTGGTGAAAGAGCGGGCCGAAAAAAGGGGCAATAGGATTTCACCGGGTGTCATCGTCAAGTACTTTGACAACATCGATGCTCCCTATGACCGGTTGCTCTCAGGTTGGATTGTTGAAGAGCACTTTGTTCCGTCCAATTATAAGGGTTGCAGTAGGATTTATAAGGTATGTCAAACCAGCATTGTTTCCTTCATTGTACATACATGTATGCAAATCTTCAGATTACAAGAAGTCTGACATGTTTAAGAGAGAAACCCTACAATTTAATTAACCCAAAAGAATAATGAAAAAAGAAAGATAATTTATATATATAAGCAAAATAAAATTGGGTTTTTCTCTGTGTGTGCGTGTGTTGGATTCCATGGAAGCTTCACCTTTGATTAACTATAATTATCAAGGCAAATTATGTTTAATATCTCCCATGCAAACAAGACTTGACGTTTGTCATGGTATAGATGCCCAATTGGATCATAGTTGTACTGCACCATCATCATCATCATCATCATCATCATAATATTAAGATTTGCATACATGTACGTAGGATGAAGGAAACAATGGTGGTTTGATATACCTGATAGATCCGTTCGCGACCCTTATAATTGGACGGAATAAAGCTCTCTTCGACAATCCAACCTGGGAGCAACCAGACATAGGGAGCATCAGTGTTGTCAAAGTACTTTTCGGTTACACCCGGTGATGTCCTATTGCCCTTTTTTTCACCTGCTCTTTCACCGCCTATAAGGTGGCTAGCGTCAATGGCGACTGCTTCTTAGCCTGCTGCTACTGCTGGTGGTCTCTCCCATTTCCTTTCCTCGAGCTCGACTCACCAGTCTGCACCTCCATCACTACGCCAAAACCTACAATGCTTATTGTTTTGTATGAACCTTCTGATTTCTCATCATCTATATATAGCCCCAGTGTGGGTTGTTAATTTTGCAAATTTGCATATTTGCCTCTCATTTTCCTCTTTTCTTTCACATTTATCCCTTAGGGTATTGAATCATTTTCAATTTTACCCTTGGCCATATCTTTCTAAATTGATTGAGCATAATTTTTTTTAAAAAAAATTAAGTTTAGTTATATAATTATTTTCAAATAAGGTTAAAAAGTAAATGGTGAGCCAAAACCATTATCTAGACCATTAATAAAACGAATCCACATTAGATTTTTTACGTTATACTTATACCTAAAATGAAATATTAAAAAAGGCAAGTGACTTGGAAATTTACCCGTAATAATTGAGACAAATCATTGGTTTAATTTAGTAATATAATTTATATTTATTTTAATTGAGAATTTTATTTTATTTAGTATATATTCAATGATAGAAAGTTATAAAAACTGCACATGATTTTTGATCCAATATACAATTTGATACATGAATTTTGATTTTATACAATTATACATAATTTTTTTAATTCGATTTAATTTTAACAAATTACTAAAAATATTATTATCGATGTAGTATGTACCATCATTGTACATTTACATTTACATATGGTATACATAAATATTATATATATCTAACATGAAAATAAATTTGTGCTTTTTTATCCATTTATATAATTGAATTAAATTATAGTTGTATGTATATAATTATATCAAATCAAAATTAATGTATTGCATTATACATTTGATAAAATTTCATGTGTAAATTTCATATTTATCCTTATAAAAATTAATTTAGTTTTATAGAAGCCATACAAGAAATATATGCTCATTTAAAGATAAAAATAAATAATCAGTAAATAATTAAATTTGATGTCTAGCTGGCATTAAATCACCTTAATATTTCAGTTATTTCTTTAATTGTCCATAAATAATTCATTAGTATTACATAATAGTCAAATTAAAATCTTAGAAATCAACAAAAAGTGAATTGTTTCAAATAATAATCATCTCTAAACATAGATGAGAGCTTCTTCATGTATTGTTAAAATGATCAATTCAAGTTTACAGCATAAAAAAGAAAATTATGTATTGATTTACAATCATATGGTTAAACTTATTCATGTGTCAGACTATTAAGTTAAGCATGATATTTTATAATTAAAAATAAAAAATTTCCTATTTAAGAATGAAGTAAGAGTTCTTGATTTATTCATAGCTTGAGTTCTTTTACTTAGTTTCGTATCTAGATTCAAATTAGTCCATACAATTTCTACGCGAACTTTGAGAAAATAAATGGTCACATTGGTTAGATTAAAAGTAAGTAAGGGGGTGTTCTTCACTGCTGTTGCAAGGTCAAAAGTACTTTTTTACTGTAAAAACAATAGAAAACATTTGTCTTACAAGATTCTCCTTTAAAACATCCTTATACGTAGTTGATGATTGAAATTTAATATTACGCCAAAACGAAGAATCCCAAAATAAGTTTTATGATCAAAACCTTAAACTTGAGAAAACAAAAACTGAAGAAAGAATAAGAAGGAAAAAGAACATGAACAAGGAATAAGGAGAGAATGTGGAAGGGAGACAAACCAAAAAGAACGTGGGGAAAAAACGTGAGCTTTAACTCACTAACTAAATTTAATTAATAATTAATTAAATAAAATAAAAAATAAAAAAATAATATCAAAATACTCACAAGGATTCAAACACGAGACCCAAAAGTCACCTTTCATACTCACAACCACTAAACTAACAGACTCATTTTGGGAATAAAACACTGAAACTAATTCAATTGACCAACCTGCTCATTGACCCTAACCACAAACTCAAAACATATAATCCCAAAAATTAGAATGTTGTAACACCCTAAACCCGGCCTAGACGTTATGGCTGAATCTGACGATGTCACATGGTAGTGCTTTTCGAAAAATATGTCGTGGCTAAATCCTCTTTTCTATTTAACCATTTTTTTATTATCTTATGTTAACTTAAAATCGTGTCGTTCGTTTTCAAAACATTATTCATTTACAAATCGTTATTCAATTTCAAAACATTTTATTTTTATTTTTATCGCGGAAACTTTTAAACAGTTTGCTTATTTGTGGTATTTTTGATAAAACATTAATTTTATTTGAAAACTCGAGGTTTACCTAACACTAGCAGACTTAAATCATAAAACAGTATAAAATCCAAATTTTAAACCAAAATTCATAAATGCCATAATTATAGCAAAATACTCCTAAATAAAAGTAAAATCATAAATAGGTAGTAAACAGTGTACAAGAAGTCGTGTGGCCACCACTGAGTCCTCCGCTGCACCGATCCGCCTATATCTGGGGATTACCTATACAAATTAAATAAAAGGGGTGAGTTTACATAAACTCAGTGTGTAATCCCCATACAAATGAACAGATAGTAAACAAATAATCACGGTCTGGGCTTAATCCTTTTTCAATATTAGTATCAGTCCAGTTTGAGCCTTAGCCCATCTTAGTACAAAAATAGTCATGCAGTAGGGCTTTAGCCCATCACAGTATCAGTAGCAGTAACAGATATGCAGTCACAAAAATCCTACCCATCCAGCCTCTACACACCATCTCAGTCCAACCTTACACTCCATGTGGGGATATAATCAACCCACCCATCCCTACACTCCTAGTAGTATCGAATGCAGCACTAGACAGCAGTTTGCAGTTGAGTTGCCAGTATATTAGGCTCGAGGCCTTTCAGTACACTTCCTCCGAACATTATAATCCCCCAACCAATGCAATGCAATATACATATATGACATGCTATAACATAATATCATGCATGTAAACAGGACATTCAATATCAAATCAGTGGGACATCATCAGGCTTAATCATATCAGTCATACAATCATTTCAGTCAATTAGGGGTTTAGGTAAACTTACCGACCCTACAGTAGGTTCACAGTCGACTTGGGTAACCCGTGCAACCTTATCAGTCAAACAGTGAAAATGGGCCTACAAGCCCATGATTTTTGCTCGTGTGGGCCCACACGCCTGTGTGGCCCACATGACCCAAATTGGCCTTGGCCTCATGATCCATTTTAATGTAACCCGTGCTAGTTAATTATTCATATGTGTTTCCACTATTTACTTATATGATCCTTCAAAGTTGTCTACTTGAGTCACTGTTACAAAATTATTTGTATCTTAAGTTATAGAATTCCGAATTAAGATCCGTAAATTTTTCCTGAAACCAGACTCACATATCTTCTTACCATAAATTTTTAGAATTTTTGGTTTAGCCAATAAGTACAATTTATTCTTTAAAATTTCCCCTATTCTGCTGTCTGACAGTTTCGACCTTTTTGCACTAAAAATTAATTATCTTATCGTACAGAATTCGGATGATGTTCCCGTTTGTTTCTCTTGAAAGTAGACTCATTCAGGATTTTAAACATATAAATTCTAACCCATAATTATTTTTATACAATTTTTAATAATTTTCCAAATTCAAGACAGGGGATTCTGAAATCATTCTGACCCTATGACTGGTTGCTCCCAGGTTGGATTGTTAAAGAGCTCTTTGTTCGGTTCGATTATAAAGGCTACGGCAAGATCTATATGGTATATCAAACCACCATTGTTTCCTTCATCGTACATACATGTTTAAGAGAGAATCCACATTAGATTTTTACGTCATACTTATACTTAAAATAAAATATTAAAAAAAGGCAAGTGACCTGGAAATTTACCTGTAATAATTGAGACAAATCATTGGTTTAATTTTGTAATATAATATATATTTATTTCAATTGAGAAGTTTGTTTTATTTAGTATATATTCAATGATAGAAAGTCATAAAAACTACAAATGATTTTTGGTTCAATATACAATTTGATAAATGAATTTTGATTTTATACAATTATACATAATTTTTTAATTCGATTTAATTTTAACAAATTACTAAAAATATTATTATCGATATAGCATGTACCATCATTGTACATTTACATTTACATATGGTATACATAAATATTATATATATCTAACACGAAAATAAATTTGTGCTTTCTTATCCATTTATATAATTGAATTAAATTAAAGTTGTGTGTATATAATTACACCAAATCAAAATTAATGCATTACATTATATATTTGATAAAATTTCATGTGTAAATTTCATATTTATCTTTATAAAAATTTAATAAAAGGATGTCAAATTAATTTAGTTTTATAAAAATCATACAAGCAATATATGCTCATTTAAAGATAAAAATAAATAATCAGTAAATAATTAAATTTTGTAACACCCCAAACCTGACCTAGATATTATGGCCAAATCTGGAGATGTCACAAAAAAAGGTTTTGAAAACGGAGTCGTTAAGGTAAATCATTCCAACTTTATAACTCATATTCGCTCATATCTATTGTCAAAAGCGTTATTTAATTAATTTATTTACCAAAATGTGATTTACAGCGAAAGTTATAGAAAATGTTTTTTTTTTTTTGAAAATCACATTCGTATTTTTGGAAAACCTTTGTTTTAGTAAACACCATGGTTTTAGGTATCCGTCGCAAATAAAATGTTAAACAAAAACCCAAATCCCAAAATTAAACTAAATAGTCCGGAGAGTCCAGTTATTACAAAACTCCATAAATAATCCTTAAATTAAAATAAAAACCACAAACCTAAACAATTTATGAACTCGTGGTCACCGTGAGGCTCCGTCACACCAGTCCGCCTAAGTCTGTGGATTACCTGAACAAAACAGCAAATAGATGTGAGTTTTCGTAAACTCAGTGTGTAACCCAACAGAAATAGAAATGCTGTTCATATAGATATCACATACATAGTTAGATTCAGATTCGGATTCGGACTTAAGTCCTTTACAGATACAGTTACAGATAACAGAATTAGATATGCAGAACAGATGTACAGAATCCTACCCCCATCCACTACACACCAACTCCGACCATCCCATCACACCATGTGGGGTGAAAAACACCCACCCAACCCTATATACCATATTGTGTCATTACCACACATATCAGGTAATATGCGGCCAAGCTACCAGAATATAGGTGAAGGTCGCCATACAGAACACTTCCTCCACATAAACAAAACCCACCCCAGTCACAGATACAGAAATAAGAGATACAATAATATCATGCATAACATGCTCATATATAGATGTCATATATATATACTTAACAGAATTACCAGACAAGCATAACAGTGTTTTACTCAGAGCAGAATATCAGATCACATAACTTTAGGGTTTGGTTAGCCTTTACTGACCCTACGGTAGGCCCACAGTCGATCAGAAAGATCCATACGAACCTAGGAAAAAATTTAAAATTATAGGCGCACATGCCCGTGTAGGCCCACACGCCCAAATTGGCCTTGCCCGTGTGGCCCACACGACCTAACCCAAAACCCACACGACCATTTCTTGCACATGGCCATGCCTTCGTCAGACACACAACCGTGTCTTGCACACGGCCAACCACACAGGTGACCACACGCCTGTCTTGCATGTACAGTTTCCACTTTCAACTTTCGTTGAAACTCGACTTTTATGCGTAAGGGGTACACACCTGGTACAGTTTCGATGCGAAAACACTATTAAGCCGCACAACACCTTCGAACGAGCAACGATGATTTCGCACAACTAGACCGCCGATTGGAAACCCCAACCCCTTGATCTTCTCCAGAAACACAGAAAGAACACCGAAATATTGAGACAAGGCGAATTACGCAAAAAAACGAAAGTGATAGTATCAAAAAAAAAAGAAGAGGACAAAGAAAATTAGCAGAGAACCTAAAAAGAAAGAAAAGAAATGTTAGAATTCTTTTCTAGAAGAAAGGGAAAAATTTTGAAAAGGAAAAAAAAAATAAAATAAAATATATTATCAAATCTCAACTCCACACTAACCACTCAACCTCAATCTCAACCTCAACTACCTCAGAATTCCAAGACCACCGAAACTCTATCATGCAGCCGAGCAAAAACAACATCCACGTTCGCGTAAGGATTCACACACAAGACCTCTAACACACTAACTCCCATACCTCTCGAACCAGCAAGCTCATTTTGATATGGATTAACAGACAGTTTTATATAAGTCCACTCGACAAGGGTAAAACTAGGATTAAAAAAATAAAAAAATTTGGAAAAAGGAAGAGTTGAACTTAAGACCTCATACACACACCCAAAACACTTAACCACTAAAGTAAATACACATTTGTGCAAAAATTTACAAAGACAGAAATAAATAAATAAGGGCATTAAAAATTTGATGTCTAGCTAGCATTAAATTTATTTTTTCCATAATAAATATAAATTTTTTCACCTTAATATTTCAGTTATTTCTTTAACTGTCCATAAATAATTCATTAGTATTACATGATTGTCAAATTAAAAACTTAGAAATCAAGAAAAAGTGAACTGTCTCGAATAATAATCATCTCTAAACATGGATGGAAGCTTCTTCATGTATTGTTAAAATGATCAATTCAATTTTACAGCATAAAACAACAAATTATATATTGATTTACTGTAACGCCCCAAAATTTAAGTCTTTAATTCTTTTGCACGTTTTAACAAAATTGCTTATTTGCTTCAGTGGTTAAGTGATTTGGGTGTGTATGGGGGTGTTTGAGAAGCCTGGGTTCAAGTCTTTGCTTTTGCAGAATTTTTAATTTTTGCTCTTAAATGAACCTGGACATAGGCATGTAGGTCTTATAAATTTTACTGTTAGTTTTATGTTACAAGAATAGTTTGTGGACAAGTGGCAAGTGGAGCGTGAAGTTCTCTTAAGGTCTGAGGTTCGAGTCCCGTGCTGCACTGAGGAGTGTTTTTTTTTACCACCTGTGTAGTGAGGTGGTAGAGTTGGACTGGAATACTGCTTAATGGAGTTTGAATTGGTCATGGAGGGAGTTGAGGAGGATTTGATGGAGTAAATCAATGAGGGATAATGGGAGAGATTTGTAGAGCAAATTAAGGAATTTGATGAGAACGGGGAGTGTGTGCCATTTGGGGTATTCCAACAGTGAGAATTCGGTTGGGGGTGGGTGTTTGTGCCGAATTTAGTCACTTAGCACTAAAGGTTTTCAATTTTGGTCTTTTTTTTGGAGTTTTCTCTGAGTTTGCTTTGATTTTGGGGAGTTTCGAGTTTTACGTTTTAGTCTTGGTGCCAAATTTTTGCCTAGTTTTCAGAAGTACATCTCGGGATTGATCATTTTTCTTTTCTTTTCTTCTTTTTTCCTCTCTTTTTCCCCTATTGCCGAATCCTCATTTTACTTTCTTTTCCTTTTCTTTTTTCTTCTGGCCGAACCTTTCTTCTCTTCTCTTTTTTCTTCTTTGGCCGAATAATCTTTTTGATTTCTTCGGTTTGTCTCTGTCAGGTTTTCTCCTTTCTTATCTTCTAGCTGAATATTACCCAATCATTGTATCGTACTCTGTGTTGATCCTCTCTACTGTTTCTTGCAGTTTTTGTGCTGCAAGCTTCTGACTTTCGGTATGTATTTTTACTTATCACTTGAGTATATTTGTTCTTCTCCTTTCTTGTTCAAAACCGAATATTCTTCTTCCTTAACCTTTGATTTCCATGGTTGTTTTCTTCCTTTTATGGTGTTGCTCGTTGCGCTCTTAGGGTTCTTTCAAGGAGTGGTGGTTTGCTAGTTGTTGAAATATTCAATCTTGGCTTCAATATTCAATCAATGTAAGGAGGTGCTTTGGTTTAAGTGCTTTTAAGAGGGCATTGTACCCTAACGGTTATGAACTAACTGTGGGACATGTTTGTTTCTAGGTGGGCATTCGTGGAAATAGAACTCTTCTTGTAAACAGGTGTGTAATTACACCCTCTCTCAACTGCAAATCGGTAAAAGTCAAAAAGTCAAAAAAGACGGTGCTGAGATCATATGGGCGTGCAAACACTCGTCTGGTAAACTGAGCCCGGGTAACGCGGTGGTGGATTGTAGAGGCCACCGTAAGCGTTTTTATAGACTTAGGCCGTAATGGGACCGAAATACCCTCGAAGGGTAAAATTACCGAAATACCTTCGAATGGTAGAATTACTGAAATACCCTTGAAAGTTAAAATTAGTGAAATACCCTTGAAAGGTAAAATTACCAAAATACTCTCGAAGGGTAAAATTATCGAAATACCCCCGAAAGGTAAAATGATCGAAATACCCTTAAAAGGTAAAATTACAAAAATACCCCCGAAGGGTAAAATGACCGAAATACCCTTGTAAGGTAAAATGATCGTTATACCCTAGGAGATGAAATGACTGTTATGGCTTGATCCTATGTATGACCGATTTGCTTTATGATATATATGACTGCTACTGAGTATGACATACTGCATACAAGTATGATTTATGACATGACATACTGCATGGGGTTGGGATTCTGATATAGGGGAAGTATACTGTACTGGTGGCTATGCCACATATACTGTTACTGGCAGCTTTGCTGTGTTATTGTTATTAGAAATTTTGCTGAGTTATTATTACTGGCGGCTTTGCTACGATATTGGTGTGTTGGCTGGGTGGGTCTATTTTCTCCGTACATGGTGTGTTGGTGGTACGGAGTAGTGTGTTGGTTGGATTGGGATGGGTTGCATCACTGCATTTTACTGATTATTGTATTGGGCTAAAGCTCACATTGTTACTGTATTGGGCTAAGGCCCACACTGTTACTGTAATGGGCTAAGGCCCACACTATACTGATTCTGTATAGGGCTCAGGCCCAGACTAATTCTGCATGTTGCATAGTGAATAGCTAGTAGGGGATCTGATTCTGCATGATGCATAGTGATTGGCTAGTAGGGGATTACACATTTCGTAAACTCACCCACTCCTTTTAACTGTGCACGTAATCCTCAACCTTAGACGATTTGGGGCTACGAGGGACTCGGAGGTGGCCTCACAACTACTGTCGAGGTTTACATTTGCTTTTATTTTACTTTAAATTATAATTTGGGTTTTGTTTTGTGATAAGGCTTTTAGTTTGGGTTTCAAATTTTAATTGGGATTTTGCTTACATATTTTATACTGCTAGTTAGGTGAAAGCGAATTTTCAAAATAATCACTATTTTTAAAGACATGAACTTTAAACATTAGAGTTCTCAAATGCTTCCGCGATTTAAATCAACTTAATATATTAACAGCATTTAATAAGGCAAACATTTGGTTAAATGTTCCGTTAAACATTACTAAAGGGGTTTCCAAACTAAAGAAACGAGTTTTATCAACAAGTCTAAATCTTGAGAGACACTTTAATGTGACACACCAGATACGACCATAACATTTAGGTCGGGTTTGGGGTGTTACATTTTGTGGTATCAGAGCTAGGTTACAAAACTCGACTGTGGAATGGGTTTGAAAATATTTGAAATTTTAGAAGACTGTTTTGAATTATTTTTGAAGGTTACAAGTGTGGCATACCGAGTCTCCAGCGTCGAATCTGTAAGTTTCTATATACTGTAAACTGCTTAAAATGAAATGTATTGAGAGATAGTAGGACTATACTAAAAATCTTTAGTTAGAGTAAACTGAGATTGTAGGAAACTAGAAACTGTAGGGAGACTTTGGTTTGCGAAAACAAACCACTGATTACTGCTTTTCATAAGACATCTGTTAGTAATTACTGGAATTGTAAACTAATGCATAAAACTTCATAAGTAGATTATACGTTATTCGATATGAGCACTAGAGGTACTCGCGGAAGGGGTACTCGAGGCCGTGGTAGAGGCGGAGGGAATGCTAGGGTTGGGTCTTCGGCATCGGGCCATATGCTTAATGTTAAGGCTAGGGCGGTACCAAATTCACTAGTAACTAAGATGGGATCATACGATCGAGCAGCTGGAGATGACGCACTATCCCAAGCTATGCTCTGTATTCTGGAAAGGGTCGTAGGGACTGTAACAGTGTTGTAGACCGTGGGTCAATTTTAGAACGACTCCAGTTGAATGGAACTGGAATTTTTAGAGGTGTTTCTAGAGTAGCCCCTAATGTGGCTGAATACTGGTTGCAAGCCATAGAGAGAATTGTAATACCCAATTTGCCCGGCAAACAATAAAAACCAAATGAATAAAAATTATTAAAAGTCCAATGTCAATAAAGTCCAATTACAATGGGCCAAACTTGGATTGAAGCCGAATCACTAAACCCAATTAGAATACCCACATAACCCAATATCTAAAAAACCTAATCAGCCTAAAATGCCAGACCCAAATCACCTAACCCTAACCCAACACAACATATTTTTTAGCCAACCGAAACCCTAAGCCTTCAGTCGCCGCAACTTGAAACAGACCCTTGCCTTCACGTACGCCTCCGTACACTCCATGTTTGCCGTCTCCTTCAGCTGGCCTGTGCAATAAACAACTAACACTATCAGCAGAGCAAAGAAAAAGGACGCAGTAAAAAAAGGGGAATAACAAAATATATTTAGAGTTCTTTTTTTTCTTCTTTTTTCAGTTATTGAGGCTATATAAAAGCCAAACAGAAATTTGTAAAAGGGAGAGCAATACGAAATTTGTAAAAGAAAAATTAAAAAGTTTTGAAGGTGATCTTTTCTTTTTTTATTCTGTTTTCATTATTATTTTATTTTTTTATTTTATTAATCGTATATAAAAAAAAGAGGGAAGGAAGAGGAAAAGAGACTTACCTTCATACTGGCACCGATTAAGTCCTCGTTCGCTTCGTCTTGATCAGAGCTCGAGTGAGGACAGTGGGGGAGAGGATTGATGGAGCCCCTGAGCGGCGCGAAAGCTAGGGTTACAACCCTAGCAGAGAGCCTAGACTTTTTTTTTATGTTTTGAGACACAAATATTTTTTTAAACAAAATCTGGTTTAAATAGCGCAACTATACGAAGCTGTTTTGATCAAGGATTCATAAGCGATGAAACGATGTCGTATAAGGTGGAGACCCACGCGGTGACCCGACCCAGGGAAGGATCCGCGCGGTTTGCAGTGCTTGGGTATATTGCGCGAATAGCCCTCTCGGTTTTGCAGAATATTTCAAATTGGTCCTTTTTTTTTAATTTTTGCCCCGCATTTTGATGTTGTCTCATTTGAGTCCATATCACTACGCAGCGTTTTGGGGAAGCGAAATATTTCTGATCCGGCCCCCATGTAATTTGAGTGTTGCATTTTAATCCTTCATTTTATTTTAATTTCATTTTTTCCCGTTAATTATGTTTCAATTGCAGTTTAATCCCTTTTTATTATTTGCTTTTTTTTACTAATTAGTTTAAGATTATTATTGATTTAGTATCATTATTATTATTATTATTATTATTAGTATTATTATTATTATTATTGGTATTATTATTCTTATTTTTTTATTTTTTTTGTCAACTTATTTAAATTTTTTTATGTGCATAGTTTTATTCTATTATGTATTATTCTTTTGCAATTTATTATGTGTTATTCATTGTTATATATTTATCATCACTTAGATTAATCGTTTATTTTTTTATGTAAATTCGATATGTTTTATATACCTTCTTTAATATTTTATTCTATAATATATATATTCTCTAAATTCACTCATTACACATTTTTAGATTTGTAAATATATTTTTATATAATGCTATTATATAACATTATATGTATACATATTTCATATTAAATTATACATACATACATACATACATACATACATACATACATACATACATACATACATACATACATACATACATACTCTATTGTTTATTTTATATTATTATATAGATATTTTATCTTTTTTAAATATTTTAATATCTTTAATCTATTTCAACTTATTTCAATATTGTTAATTTATTTAAATTTATTTTAACATTTTAATTTATATATATTATATTTATTTCTTAAATTATGTTTAAATTTGTATATTTCATTAGTGTTTATGTAAATTTGCTTGATTTTAATTAGTTTCCTCTTATTAGCCAATGTTGATATTTACATAATGTATGATTGAAATTATTGCCATTATACTTGTTTATATTTATTTATTGTTCATTACTCATTAGTGTGCATTTTATGTTCGAATTATTCTATTGCGTAATATGTTACCGTCCAATCATACTACATTTGTTTTAAAAATTATGTTTCATTAAAGCATTAAAATCATGTTATTTCGTAAATTTTTAAAATACTCGATATTCACGATTCTCGAGAAGATTGTGCCCTAACTTACTGGGCTTTAATTTTTTGGATGAATTTAGATAGCTAATTATTTCTTTTGCAATAAAACCATACAAAATTTAAATAAAAGTTTTTCGAGATTTCAAAATGTTGGATCCTAACTCACTGGGTATGACATTTTGCTACCTCGAATTAAGGATTTTAAAAATAAAGGCAAGATTCGGTATTTAGGAATTTTGGGAAATTGAACCCTAACTTATTGGGTTTTGATTTTTCATTTGACCCAAATAACCAAATATCCTTCTCAAAATGCATGGGTTTTAAAAGTCAAAAGATAAACTTAATTTTGAAGATTAAAAATGTTGCGCCCTAACTCACTGGGTGTGACATTTTATTTCTTTGAAATAAGAGTGTTTTATTATTCAATTTATTCAAGTTAAAAGGATCGTATTTTAAAATCTTTTCAAAATTTCGACACTAAGACATTAAATAATCAATTCGGTACCAATTTTGGGCGTTACGAGGGTGCTAACCCTTCCTCGTGCGTAACCGACTCCCAAACCTATTTTCTCAAATTTCGCGGACCAAAATTATTTTTAAGGTGAGCCGATCACACCCCAATAAAGGATCGGTGGCGACTCCTATTTTCATTTTTAAAGTCGACAACTAATTTTTGTTTTCAAAAAGTGGTTTCGACAAGAATAATGGATGATCTCGACTGCACTTTTGAGCCAAAGTTAAAAGGTACAGTGTCTTTATTGCGAGACGAGGCATATCAATGGTGTCTTTAAGTCGACTTTTCAAGGAAAGTTGTGGGCGCAAGTTATGTGGACTCTCGAAGAAAGGAATTTTTAAGTTTGGCCAAGGAGAATAAGACTGTGGCAGAATATGAGGTAGAGTTCCTGCGACTGAGTCGCTATGCATGTGGGATAATGGCAACTGAGTATGAGCGTTGTGTGCATTTTGAGGATAGTCTCCAGGATGAGTTGCGAGTCCTGATAGCTCCGCAGAGGGTGTGAGATTTTGCTGCCCTTATTGAAAAGGCAAAAATTTTTGAGGATGTGAAGCGCTCTAAGTGCCAGAACCATGAGAGAGATAGGGGCAAGTTTAGGAGGGATTCAAAGCCCTCAAGTTCTTCTAGTAGGCCTTAAAAGAAGGCTAGCTTTGATGGGCCAGTCTGAGCTAGGGTTACTGTTGCTAGACTACAGCCTTGTGCTGACTGTAGGAGACATCATGTGGGTGAGTGTTGGAGGAAGATTGGGGTATGTTTCAGATGTGGGTCTAAGGAGTATCAAGTTAAGGATTGTCCTCAGAGGCCTACTCAGATGCAAGCTGCAGGTCAGGGTTTTGATTAGCTAGTAAGAGGTGGTCAGCAGCCACCAAGAGGCCATGGGTAGCTTAGAGAAGGAAATGGTGTAGGACGAGGTCATGGAATGTATGGTAGAAAGGTTGGTAATATTGAGGCGAGGCAGCTAGCACTGGTTTATACTGCTCGTCGCTGAGAGGATGGTGACGCTCCATATGTTATAACTGGTACGTTCGTAATTCATAATATACCTTACACTGGTTTAATTAATATAGGGTCTACACATTCATACATTGCATGCCCTGTGCCTGACACCTTGGGTATCATGTGTGAAAGTACTATTAATGAGGTGACTGTGTTAAGTCTATTGGGACAATCGGTAAGGGTAGACAAGTTTTTCAGAGATGTGCCCCTAGAGGTTCAAGGATTTATATTTCTAGCATATTTAATGGAGCTACCATTTGGTGAATTCGACCTAATCTTGGGGATGGATTGGTTGGTCAAACATCGTGCAAGTTTGGATTGTGCTGCTAAGCGTATGGGGTTAAAGACTGTTGAGGATGAGGAGGTGGTTATGATTGGGGAGCGAAGGGACTTTCTATTTAATGTGATCTCAACATCAAGGGCCGAAAAACTGGTTCGCAAGGGTTGTGAGGCATTTCTAGCCTATATAGCTGTAACTGATTCTGAGGGTCCTTCTGTTGAAGATATCAGAACTGTTAAGGATTTTTTCGATATTTTTCCTAATGAGCTCCCTAGGTTGCCTCCAAGCCGTGAAGTTGAATTTGGAATTGAGCTTTTGCCAGGAACAGCTCTAGTGTCTATTGCTCCTTATAGCAAAGCACCGAAGGAGCTGGTGGAATTAAAAGCTCAAATCCAAGTACTGTTGGATCGAGGATTCATTTCGAGTTTCTAGTAATGCCGTTTAGGCTGACGAATGCACCAGTTGCCTTCATGGATCTAATAAATAGAGTTTTCTAGCCTATTTGGATCGATTCGTGGTGGTGTTTATAGACGACATCTTGGTTTATTCAAGAGCCGAGGATGAACATGATGCGCATCTCTGAATTGTCCTACAGATTTTAATGGAAAAACAATTGTATGCTAAGTTCAGCAAGTGTGAGTTCTGGCTGTAAGAAGTGACTTTTCTGGGTCATGTGGTATCTGCCGAGTGTTGGATCGCCGACACCCCTACGGCGCAGCAAAAAAATAAAATCGGCGACCCTAACCATGGATCCATGTGTGAGGAACGAATCGGGGTGATCAAGGTTACGAAATTACCTAATGTTTATCCAGAGTAGACAACAACACCTCAACAACGAGTAGTCTGATCTGCTGTCGAACCAAGCCACAATCTATCGTGATCCCGGCCTCTACGTAATCCACCCAGTTGACTACGAATGAAAGGAATCCCCAAAACAGTTTTGAGAGTTATTTTTCTTTAACGGCTGCTAGACTCAAACAAAGAAAAATGGGATTATATATATATCCTTTTGTTTTAGGGTTTTTAGGAATTAAATAAATATAATAATATTTTTATACCGAAAATTATAATTACATTAATTATAATATAAGTTCGGTAAACCATATATTTATTTGAATTCTTATGCTAACCAAATTCATGTCCTCATTATACATACAACAACCTTGTACATAATGTGTTGGAAATTTGATTACCGAATTAAATTAATTCTTTAATTAATTTAATTCAAGCGACCCCAAAAACAATACCAACTATGGTTTATTCCGTTCATTTCAACTATAGGGTGTGACCTTGTAGGTTCCTGTAACGTTAGCAGTAACACTAGAATGATTCTAATGCTACAAACAATGAGTGGCATCTAGCAATGCATCATTGCTACCTAAGTCACAAGAGATCATGATTCGACATAACATTTTTTTATGATTAACCTTTTATGCAATAATCCTTAAGTCATTTATCTCTGGATTGGACACAAGTCATGGAATAGTCACACTTGCATTGTCCATTCCATGTTCCTTGATATCTTAAGCAAACTACAATATACAAATAAGTATGACATCTAATATCAACTTATTTGAGCATGGCCATGCATTTCTAGTCTCACTTAATCAAGTGGCCTAAGATATTACTCCTATTATGTAGGAGGGACTTATCCTATATCGACCAACCATATCCCTCTACATAGATTGTGGTATATCCAACATCAGTCTTTATAGAACAACCAGTTACGGTGTACGTTTGACTGTATCAAAATATACAACTCACGATGTTGGGATTATGATGATCTCAAGTCTGAGGATCGTATAAATATTAATCATTATGAGTAATGTCGTGACAATTACATAATAATCCAAGAAACATACTCATAACTGGTCAGTCCAATATGTTGTTCTCTAACACACATATTCATGTAATGATTCTGACATTCCATATCAATGACAACTCTTTATCATAATCAACTACATGTTAGTCTTAATGCATTATCATTGTCCTATCCAACAATAATACTTGACTAAGGAACTTTTAAGAATAATCATATTATTCTCAGGACATTATTATAAAACAGTTTATTTATATACACAGAAAAGAAACTGAAATAATAATGGTAACGCCTTATATTAATAAACATGATAAATCAAGTATGTTATTACAACCATCTCATGATTGATCTTTCGGCATACTCTAACACCGAGGGGATTAGGGTAGATCTTCGAAAAATTAAAGTTGTACTGGAATGGAAACCACCTAAGACTGTATCTGATATTCGAAGCTTTTTGGGACTGGCAGGGTATTACAGACGTTTTGTTGAGGGGTTTTCCTTAATTGCTACACCTCTGACTAAGTTGTTGCGTAAAGGGGTACCGTTTAACTGGACTGATAAGCAGCAAGAAAGTTTTGATAAATTGAAGAAAGTTTTGACTGAGGCCCCTGTCTTAAGACAACCAGAGTCTGGGAAGGAATTCACTATCTAAAGTGACGCATCACACGTTGGTTTGGGTTGTGTGCTGATGCAGGAGGGTAAGGTGATTGCTTATGCGTCTCGTAAGCTTAAGCCTCACGAGGCGAATTACCCTACTCATGATTTGGAGTTAGCTACGGTGGTATTCACACTGAAAATTTGGAAGCATTATCTCTATGGTGAGAAGTGTACTATCTACACAGATCACAAAAGTCTTAAGCATCTCCTCACTTAAAAGGAGTTAAATCTTAGGCAGCAAAGATGGATAGAGATGCTTAAGGATTATGATTTCTCGATTGAATACCATCCTAGGAAGGCTAACGTAGTAGCGGATGCACTGAACCGTAAGGCTGTATCTGATTTGAGAGCGATGTTTTCTCGTCTCAGTCTGTTTGATGATGGTAGTTTGTCAGCTGAGTTACAAATTAAACCGACGTGGGTTGAACAGATTAAGGTAAAAAGTTGTTGGATGAGTCACTGGTTTCTCGTTTTCGTCAGGTTGAGAATGAGAAAACTTCAAATTTTGGGTTAAATAGTGAATGAGTACTGTGTTTTCGTGGGAGAGTCTGTGTGCCGAGGGATAATGATTTAAGGATGTCTATTCTACGAAAGGTGCATAGTAGTCCTTTTGCTATGCATCCTGGTGGGAATAAAATGTATTGTGACCTTCGTGAGTTATATTGGTGGCCTGGTCTTAAGCGTGAAGTTACTGGTTTTGTGGGTAAGTGTTTAACATGTCAGCAAGTGAAGGCTAAACACCAGTTACCTTTAGGGTTGCTTCAGCCAGTTAAAATTCCACTTTGGAAGTGGGAGAGAGTAACCATTAATTTTATGAGTGGGATGCCCTTAACACCTACTAAGAAGGACTCGGTATAGGTTATTGTAGATCGAATGACTAAATTTGTCCATTTCATACCAGTTCGTACTGATTCCTCTTTGCAGAAGTTGGCTAAATTGTATGTGGTTGAAATTGTAACACTGCATGGGGTACCGGCTTCTATTATGTTAGATAGATATCCTTGATTTACGTCTATTTGATGCTAGCAGAGTTTGCGTATAACAATAGCTACTAGTCCAGTATTTAAATGGCACCGTACGAGGCATTATATGGTCGTAGGTGTCGTACTCCTACTTGTTGGACTAAGCTAGGCGAGCGGCGAGTTCTAGGGCCAGAGTTGGATTCTGATACCGAAGAGAAGGTAAAACTGATTCGAGACTGATTGAAGGAAGCATCTGATAGGCAAAAGTCTTATGCAGATCTTAAACGCCGAGAGATTGAGTTTTCTGTAGGGGATTATGTATTTCTCTAGGTTTCTCAATGGAAAAAGATACTGAGGTTTGGACGGAAGGGTAAGCTTAGCCCTAGGTTCACTGATAGGAAAAAGATACTGATCGCTTATCAACTTAAGTTGCCTCCAGAATTAAACTGGATTCACGATGTGTTCATCATCTCCATGTTAAGGCATTACCGCTCTGATCGTACACATAATGTTCCAGTTGAGAAAATCGAGGTTAGGCCAGATCTGACCTTCGAGGAGGAACCAGTGTAGATTTTAGACCGTGAGGTTAAGGTACTGAAGAAGAAATCTATTCCTCTAGTGAAAGTGCTTTGGCGTAATCACAGTTCAGAAGAAGCCGCGTGGGAATCCAAAGAGGCGATATGACAGCAATACCCTTATCTTTTCTGACCAGGTAAATTTTGAGGCCGAAATTTTGTTAAGGGGGTAGAGTTGTAATGCCCCAAAATTTAAGTCTTTCATTATTTTGCATGTTTTGACAAAATTGCTTGTTTGCTCCAGTGGTTAAGTGATTTGGGTGTGTATGAGGGTGTTTGAGAAGCCTGGGTTCAAGTCTTGGCTTTTGCAGAATTTTTAATTTTTGCTCTTAAATGAACTTGGACATAGACATGTAGGTTTTATAAATTTTAGTGTTAGTTTTATGTCACAAGAATAGTTTGTGGTCAAGAGGCAAGTGGCTTGTGAAGTTCTCTTAAGGTCTGAGGTTTGAGTCCTGTGCTGCACTGAGGAGTGTTTATTTTTACCACCTGTGCAGTGAGGTGGTGGAGTTGGACTGAAATACTGCTTAATGGAGTTTGAACTAGTCATAGAGAGAGTTGAGGAGGATTTGATGGAGTAAATCAAGGAAGGATAATGGGAGAGATTTATGGAGGAAATTAAGGAATTTGATGAGAGGGGGAGTGTGTGTCGTTTGGGGTATTCCAACAGTGAAAATTCGGTTGGGGTGGATGTTTGTGCTAAATTTAGTCACTTAGCACTAAAGGTTTTCGATTTTGGTCTTTTTTTTTGGAGTTTTCTCTCAGTTTGCTTTGATTTCGGAGAGTTTCAAGTTTCACATTTTAGTCTTGGTGCCAACTTTTTGCCTAGGTTTCAGAAGTAAATCTCTGGATTGATCATTTTTCTTTTCTTTTCTGCTTTTTTCCTCTCTTTTTCCCCTATTGTCGAATCCTCATTTTACTCTCTTTTCCTTTTCTTTTTTCTTGTAGCCGAACTTTTCTACTCTTCTCTTTTTTCTTCTTTGGTCGAATAATATTTTTGATTTATTCGGTTTGTCTCTGTCAGGTTTTCTCCTTTCTTACTTCTAGCCGAATATTACCCAATCATTGTATCGTACTCTACGTTGATCGTCTCTACTGCTTCTTACCGTTCTTGTGCTGCAGGATTCTGACTTTCGGTATGTGGTTTTACTTATTACTTAGTATATTTGTTCTTCTAATTTTTGTTCAAAACCGAATATTCTTCTTCCTTAACCTTTGATTGCCATGGTTCTTTTCTTCATTTTATGGTGTTGCTTGTTATGCTCTTAGGGTTCCTTTGAGAAGTGGTGGTTTGCTAGTTGTTGAAATAATCAATCTTAGTTTCAACATTCAATTAAGGTTAGGAGGGTGCTTTGGTTTAAATGCTTTTAAGAGGGCGTTGTACCCTAACGGTTATGAACTAACTATGGGACATGTTTGCTTCTAGGTGGGCGTTCGTGGAAATAGAACTTTTCTTGTAAACATGTGTGTAATCACACCCTTTCTCAACTGCAAATCGGTAAAAGCCGAAAAACTAGAACTCTTCTTGTAAACATGTGTGTAATCACACCCTTTCTCAACTGCAAATCGGTAAAAGCCGAAAGCTAGAAAAGACGGTGCTAAGATAATATGGGCGTGCAAACGCTCGTGTGGTAAACCAAGCCCATGTAACGTGGTGGTGAACTGTAGAAGTCTCTATGAACATTTTCATGGACTTAGGTCGTAATGGGACCGAAATACCTTGAAAGGTAAAATTATCGAAATACCCTCAAAGGGTAAAAGTACTTAAATGCCCTCGAAGGGTACTTAAATTATCGAAATTCCCTTGAAGGGTAAAATTACTGAAATACCTTCGAAAGGTAAAATTATCGAAATACCCTCGAAAGGTAAAATTACTAAAATACCCTCGAAGGGTAAAATGACCGAAATACCCCAAAGGGTAAAATGACTGTTATACCCTAGGAGATGAAATGACTGTTATGGCCTTCTCCTATGTATGACCGATTTGCTTTATGATATATATGACTGTTACTGAGTATGACATACTGCATACACGTATGATTTATGATATGACATATTACATGGGGTTGAAATTCTGATATAGGGGAAGTATACTGTACTGGTGGCTATGCCACATATACTGTTACTGGTAGCTTTGCTGCGTTACTGTTACTGGCAGCTTTGCTGCGTTATTATTACTGGAAGCTTTACTGCAATATTGGTGTGTTGGCTGGACGGGTCGATTTTATCCCTACATGGTAGGTTGGTTGTGGACTGGGATGCGTTGCATCACTGCATTGTACTGATTACTGTATTAGGCTAAAGCCCACATTGTTATTGTATTGAGCTAATGCCATACTGTTACTGTAATGGGCTAAGGCCCACACTGTATTGATACTATATAGGGCTCAGTCCCAAACTGATTCTGCATGTTACATAGTGATTGGCTAGTAGGGGATTACACACTGAGTTTCGTAAACTCACCCTCTCATTTTAACTGTGCAGGTAATCCTCAATCTTAGACGATTCGGGGCTGCGAGGGACTCAGAGGAGGCCACACAACTACTGTCGATGTTTACATTTGCTTTTATTTTACTTTAAATTATAAGTTGGGTTTTGTTTTGTAATAAGGCCTTTAATTTGGGTTTTAAATTTTAATTGGGCTTTTGCTTACATATTTTATACTGTTAGTAAGGTGAAAACAAATTTTCAAAATAACATTATTTTCAAATACATGAACTTTAAACGTTAGAGTTCTCAAATGCTTCAGCGATTTAAATCAACTTAATATAGTAGCAGCAGTTAATAAGGCAAACATATGGTTAAATGTTTCGTTAAACATTACTAAAGGGGTTTCCAAACTTAAGAAACGAGTTTTATCAACAAGTCTAAATTTTAAGAGACACTTCAATGTGACACACTAGATACGACCATAACATCTAGGCCGGGATTGGGGTGTTACATTTACAATCATATGGTTAAACTTATTCATGTGTCGGACTATTAAGTCAAATGTTTGCCTTATTAACTGCATTGTGACTCAGTTGCAGGAACTCTACCTCATATTCTGCCACAGTCTTATTCCCCTAGGTCAAACTCAAAATTTCATTTCCTCAGGCGTCCACATAACTTGTGTCCACATACTTTCCTTAAAAAGCCGACTTAAAGAAATCCTACGTTAACCGTTCGGCTTGAGTACCCTCTCTTATAATAAGCCACTAATAAGCCTCGTCTCGTAGTAAAGACACTACACCTTTTAGCTTTTGCTCAGAAGTACAGTCAATATCATCCATTATTCTCTCCGTGGCTTCCAACCAGTATTCAGCCACATTAGGGGCTACTCCAGAAACACCCTTGAAAATTTCCGCTCCATTCGGCCGGAGTCATTCTGAAACTGACCCACGACCCACAAAATCGTTACCAATCCTCGCGACCCTTTCTAGAATATAGAGCATAGCTTGGGATAGTGCATCATCCCCAGCCGCTCGATCGTATGATCCCATCTCAATTATCGGTGAAGTTGGTGCCTCTCTAACCTTAACATTAGGCCTATGGCCTGATGTTGAAGACCCAACCCTAACACTCCCTCGACTTCTACCATAGCTTCGAGTACCTCTTTTGTGAGTACCTCTAGTGCTCATATCGAATAACGTATAATCTGTTTACGAAGTTTTATGCATTATTTTACAATTCCAGTAATCAGAGTTTTGTTTTCGCAAATCAAAGTCTCCCTACAGTTGGTTGATAGAGTGTAATTACATCATAATTCCTTATGTTCTATTTAGTAGCACAAATTGTAATTACACAGTTACTCCCTATTAACCTGACTTGGATGGATACACGAATCCAACCAATCACACCAATTTGGCACCCAGTGTTTAACAGATAAATTCAAAACAGTAAGTTACGCCAAGTGCTGGTCGGTATAGCCAACAAATAGGTGCGTTCAACACCCCTCTACTCGTAATAAATATAACTCTTGTGTGGTGTAGATAGTATGATTTTTGACTTCGCACCATTCACTAACATTTTGGGATTAGAGTTACACACCAATTTGCTATCGGAATGGCGTCACTACAGTAACACTTTTAGATCTGCATATGAAACTGAAACTTAATCAATCAACATAACTACCTAAGTTGAACTCAACTTAATAAACCATTGCTCAAACTGATCATTTAGCCCAAAGCATTAGGCATTCGACCCTTGCAACAATATGCACAACCAACCTCCAAACTGGAACATTTAGATACTTACCCAAAGAAAAAGCACATTCTAAAATACTTAGGTCAGAAGAGTAATCATCCCATGATCTTCACCTACAGAAATCCCAAAAATGATTACAGTGGAAGCTATAGACCTAAATAAACCACCCATCCTTCACGTTAAGGAAGGATACGTAACATACAACAAGGAAGAAAAAGAATATATGATACTTACACCTAGACGGGAAATACTCACTACTTGATCGATACTCGACACAAAAGATGGCGCAATAGCAACAGCGACAACATACAAAAAACAAGGGCGACAAAAAAACTATAGCAAAGGGATGACAACAAAAGATGGATCAAAGTAGGGAAAAGGCAATAAAACTAGGCTTTTCTAATGGAGAAATATGAAAAACGTAGTAAAAAGGGAAAGAAAAGGAGAAGGAAATGTGTTAGCAAGGAAAAAACTCAGTAAACAAAAAATTGGAAACAAAATGAGGGGAAAAGGGGAAGTTGGAGAGTAAGGGACGTGATGGAAGACAAAAGTGGAAAGTGGAGGAGAGGGACAATAATTTGGGAGTATAGCTAAGACCTTACAGCTCAACCAACAAGCTCATTCTTGTTAACAATTCACGAAAAATAAAAGATAAGCAAGATGATCAAAATAACGGTTGAGACAAAAATAATAAAACTTCCAAACAAGAGAATCAAACACAAAACCTCACACACCCATAACAGCACAATTAACCACTAAACCAGACCAATTACTTCATATAAATAGCAATTCAAAAGAAATGAAAACTTTGGTATCTGAATTCATATCATAATCTTATAATCAAATCATTGATTTGGTATCTCAATTCCAATTAAGAAATGGTTACCCTATTAATTGTTCGGGCAAATTCGAAATAGTAAGTTGCGCCTAGCGCTATTCGGTAAAACCAAATTAATTACTTTGCCCGAACAATTAATAGAGTCATCATTTTTCAATTTCATTTATAAGTCAATATCTCAATTTCATTTAATCTCATTATTAAATCATTGATTCACATATGTGGCAGCATAGTTCATCACAATATAGATTCAATTTCACTATTGTATTCATATACAACATTTTCAAAGCTATTCAATTTAGTCCTTATAATAAAAACTAATCTAAATCAATTAAATTTCTCTCTTATTCGATTTTGAAGGCTTGAAGAAGTGAAATATTCTTACTCCTTCCACTATGTTTTTATCATTTTCTTTATTTTATGATTTGTTTTATAATTTAATTAATTAAATTAAGATTTTATATCACATATATATACATTTTTCCACTTACATGTCCACTTATGTATTGAGAAGGTATAATTGCCTTCTTAATATTTCTTCTTATAACCTTCCCAACTTGGCCTATACATTAGACCCGAACTTGGAAGATCACATTAGCTACTGAAATAATCCAGTAAGCTATCAAAGTTTTTAAAACAGTTATTTTAAAACATTTGTTTAATTTACTAGGAAACTTAGATAAATACCAATTTATTTAGTACTAGAAATCTTAAATGCAACTTGACAGAAAAAAAATGAGATTTATTTGTTTTTAATAAAAATTGAGGTTCATCATAACAAATTAATAATCATATACTAAAATTTCAATTAAATGTCGTTCAACATAAAAACTCAATTCCTAAGTCCTATGCCGCAGTTTGAAATAAAATAGTACAATCTGTGAATAATAAAAAAGAAAATAAACCAAGTATTGAGCCTAAATAATTCTTGACGACCAGTCAGGGAGCAACCAGTCATAGGGAGCATCGGTGTTGTCAAAATACTTGATGATGACACCCGATGACATCTTATTGCCCCTTTTTTCAGCCTGATCTTTCACCGCCTTCAAGGTGGCTAGCGTCAATGGCAACTGCTCCTTAACCTGTTGTTAATTATCCCTTATGGTATTGAATCATTTTTTTCTAAATTGATTTAGCATAATTTTTAAAAAAAATGTTAGGTTTATTCTATTGGTTATACAATTATTCTCAAATAAGGTTAAAAAGTAAATGGTGAGCCAAAACCATTATATAGACCATTAATAAAACCAATCCAAATTAGATTTTTACATCATAGTTATACTTAAAATAAAATATTAAAAAAGGCAAGTGAGCTGGAAATTTACCCGTAATAATTGAGACAAATCATTGGCTTAATTTAGTAGTATAATATATATTTTTATTTTAAATGAGAATATTATTTATTTTGCATATATTCAAGGATAGAAAGTCATAAAAACTACACATGATTTTTGGTCCAATATAAAATCTGATACATAAATTTTGATTTTGTACAATTATATTTTTTTTTTGATTTAATTTTAACAAATTACAAAAAAATATTATTATCAATGCAGCATGTAGCATCATTTACATTTACATTTACATATGGTATACATAAATATTCTATATATCTAACATGAAAATAAATGTGTGATTTTTTATCCATGTATATAATTGAATTAAATTAAAGTTGTATGTATATAATTACATCAAATCAAAATTAATGTATTACATTATATATTTGATAAAATTTCATGTGTAAATTTCATATTTATCAATATAAAAATTTAATAAAAGGATGTCAAATTAATTTAGTTTTATAAAAACCATACAAGCAATATATGTTCATTTAAAGATAAAAATAAATAATCAGTAAATAATTAAATTTTGTAACACCCCTAACCCGACCTAGATATTATGGTCGAATCTAGAGATGTCACAAAGAAAGGGTTCTGAAAAAAGAGTCGTTACGGTAAATCATTCCAACTTTATAACTCATATTCGCTTATATCTATTGTCAAAAGCGTTATTTAATTAATTTATTTACCAAAACCTGATTTACAGCGGAAGTTAAAGAAAACGTTATTTTTGAAAATCACATTCGTATCTTTGTAAGACCTTTGTTTTAGTAAAAACCATGGTTTTAGATATCCGTCGCAAATAAAATGTTAAACAAAAACCCAAATCCCAAAATTAAACCAAATAGTCTGAAGAGTCCAGTTATTACAAAACTCCATAAATAATCCTTAAGTTGAAATAAAAACCGTAAACCTAAACAATTTACGAACTCGTGGTCACCGTGAAGCGCCATCACACTGATCCGCCTAAGTCTATAGATTACTTGAACAGAACAACAAACAGATGTGAGTTTTCATAAACTCAGTGTGTAACCCAACAGAAATAGACATGCTAATATACAGATATCACATACAGAGTCAGATTCAGATTCGGATTCGGACTTAAGTCCTTTACAGATACAGTTACAGATAATAGAATCAGATATGCAAAACAAATATACAGAATCCTACCCCCATCACAACATGTGGGGTTAAAACACCCACCCAACCCTACACACCACATTGTGTCATTAGGACACATATCAGATAATATGCAGCCAAGTTGCCAGAATACAGGCGAAGGTTTCCATACAAAACACTTCCTCCACATATAAAAAAACTCACCCCAGTCATAGATACAGAAATAACAGATATAGTAATATCATGCATAACATGCTTATATACAGATGTCATATGTATATACTTAACAAAATTATCAGACAAGCATAACAGTGTTTTGCTCAAAGAAGAATATCAGATCACATAACTTTAAGGTTTGGTTATCCCTTACTGACCCTACGGTAGGCCCACAGTCGATTGAAACTACACGTGCGACCCTAGGACAAATTTCAGAATTATGGGCCTACGTGTCTGTGTAGGCCCACTTGCCCAGATTGGCCTTGCTTGTGTAGCCCACACACCCATATGGCATACCCGTGTGGGCCCACAAGCCCATGTGGCCTATACTGCCAACCACAGAGGTGACCACACGCCCGTGTGGCGTCGATAGTTTCCACTTTCAGCTTTCGTCGAAACTTGATTTTCACGCATAAGGGGTACACACTTGGTACAGTTTCGATGCAAAAACACTCTCAAGCTGCACAGCACCTTCGAACAAGCCATAGTGATTTCGCACAACTAGAGCGTTGAATGGAAACCCTCAGCCAAACAGTTGTGAGCTTTCATAAACTCAGTGTCTAACCCAACAGAAATAAACATACCATACATGCAGTCAGCTTCAGATTCAGATTCAGATTTGGACTTAAGGCCTTTACAGATACAGTTATAGATAAGAGAATTAGATATGGAGAACATATATACAGAATCCTACCCCCATCCTCTACATACCAACTTCAACCATCCCATCACACCATGTGGGATTAAAAACACCCACCCAACCCTACATACCATATTGTGTCATTACGACACATATATGATAATATGCAGCCAAGCTACCAAAATATAGGCGAAGGTCGCCAAACAGAACACTTCCTCTTCATATACAAAAACCTACCCTAGTCACAGATACAGAAATAACAGATAGAGTAATATAATGTATAACATGCTTATATACAGATGCATATATATACATAAAAGAATTATCAGACAAGCATAACAGTGTTTTACTCAGAGCAGAGTATCAAAATATCAGATCTCATAGCCTTAGAGTTTGGTTAGCCCTTACCGACCCAACGGTAGGCCCACAGTCAATCGAAACGACCCGTACAGCCCTAAAGAAAATTATAGAATTATGGGCCCACACGCCTATATGGCTTGCCTGTGTGGGCCCATATGCCCAGATTGGCATCACGTTGTGGCCCACACGGCTTGGCTCAAAACCCGCACGCCCAACTTGGCCTAGCCCGTGTGGCCCACATGGCCATAACCATGCCATCATATGGTCGTGTCTTGCACACGACAATGCTTTCGTCAACGACACGGCCGTATCTGGCACATGACAAAGCACACGCCCGTGTGGCATCAACAATGTAATTTTTTAGCTTTTGCTGAAGCTCATTTTTCTACGTTTTAGGTACACACCTATTTCGATTTTCATGCGTGAACACACCCGAGACCACCAGAACCTAGAATTGACAAACCAAACTTACAAAACTCAGTCTTAAATTATAATTAATCTGAAACCACGACACCAAAAATAGTTCGATTCAATTGTTCATCACTTTCACCAACACCCCGAATGATTTCGAATGCATTCTTGGCAAAGTCGTCGCTGCCAAAACCCAAAAGTTAAACTAACTAAAAAGGAGAACATCACAAGAACGACACTAAAAGGAAACCCCCTTTTAACTCAAGCAAAACCTTACCACCACTTACCAAAACACAAGAAAACTGAAAAGCCGAAATACCGAAGCTGAGCAATTGAATTAATAGCAAAAAGAAAAATGCAAATGAGAGGAAAAACAAAACCAACGTCAAAATATTTTTAAGAGAAAGAGAGAACCAAAATTCCTTAAAAAAACAAAAATAAAATTGATAACCCCCAATATCCCAACTCCCAACTATTTTGTCAACCACAACTACCCACACACTAAGACTCCTAATCTCATCCAACTCTCTCTAAGCCCATCGAATAAAAAATAACATCCACGCTCAAGCAGGGATTCGAACACAGGACCTCCAACACAACAACCCCCTTACCACTTGAATTAGTAGGCTCATTCTGATATAGATTAACAGAAAATTTTATATAAGCCCACTCAACAAGGGTAAGGCTTGGATAAAAAATAACAAAATTTACAAATATGAGACTTGAACCCAAGACCTCATACACACACCCAAAACACTTAACCACTGAAGCAGATACACATTTGTGTCAGATATTTATGGAAACAGAATTAAATTACCCAGGGTGTTACAACTCTACCCACTAAAAAAATTTCGACCTTTACTAATCAAAACAAATGAGGAAGCTCCTGACGCATCGAGTCCTCAGGTTCCCACGTGGGTTCCTCAGTACCATGATTGTGCCACACAACCTTTACTAACGGAATGGATTTCCTCCTCAGAACCTTAGTATAACGATCCAGAATCTGAATTGGCTCATTCTCAAAAGTCAAATCTGGTCTAACATCAATCTCCTCAATAGAGACAACGTGAAATGATCAGACCAATATCGTCTCAACATCGAGACGTGAAACACATCATGGATACGGTCTAACTGTAGAGGTAGCTTCAACTAATAAGAGACCGGTACACACTCTTCAGAACCTGATGAGGCCCAATAAACCTAGGGCTCAACTTACCCTTACGACCGAATCTCAAAACTTGTTTCCACGGAGAAACCTTAAGAAAAACAAAGTCACTCACAGAGTACTCAATATCTCTCATCTTTTGATTTGTATAATACTTCTGTCTATCAGAAACTGCCTTCAGACAATCCCGAATCAATCTAACATTATCTTTAGTCTCGGAAGCCAACTCAGGACCCAAAATCCGTTGCTTATCCAACATAGTCAAACATAGCGGAGTACGACACTTACGACCATACAAAGCCTCATAAGGAGCCATTTATATGCTAGAGTAGAAACTATAGTTGTACACGAACTCAGGCAATGGCAGAAAATCCTCCCAACTACCTCAAAAATCTAACACACAACTTCAATCTATATCCTCTAGTATCTGAATCACCCTCTCAGATGACCATCAGTTTGAGGATGGAATGCAGTACTGAAGTCCAATCTCGAACCTAGAGCCTCATGCAGTTTCTTCTTGAACCAAGAAGTGAAGCAAGGATCTCTACTAGAAATAATTAAAATAGGAACCCCATGCACTCTTGTAATTTCAGGGATATAGAGCTTCGCTAACATTTGCAAAAAGTAATCGATCCGAACCGGAATAAAATGAGCAGACTTGGTTAATCGATCCATGATGACCCAAATAGAATCATTCTTCGTGGGTGTCAAGGGTAACCCACTAACGAAGTCCATCGTTACTCATTCTCACTTCCATAAAGCAATCTTATCGGGTTGGAGCAAACCCAAAGGCAATTGGTGCTCAGCCTTAACTTGCTGGCATGTCAAATGAGTAACGAAATCCGTAACCTTACGTTTCAAACTCGGCCACCAATACAGTTCATGGAGATCCCGATACATCTTGTTACCACCGGGATGCATAGCGTAAGGGCTACTATGTGCCTCTCTCAAAATCGACTGCCTCAGATCAGAATCATTCAGCACACAGATCCAACCTCGAAGTACTGCCACTCTCAATCTAACGAAATCGTAAACCTAGAGAATTATCCCCTAACTGCTTATCCTGAATCTAATCAATTCAAGTCAGCTTAACTTACAACTCGGCTAACAGAACCCCATCATTAAACAAACTAAGACAAGCGAATATCGCTCTCAAATCAGCCATCGTTCTACGATTGAGAGCATCAACTACTACACTAGCCTTACAGGATGATACTCTATCGTGCCATCATAATCTTTGAGTAACTTAATCCATCGATGCTGTTTAAGATTCAGCTCTTTCTGAGTAAGGAGGTACTTGAGGCTCTTGTGATCAGTGTAGATGATACACCTCTCACCGTACAGATAATGCCTCCAAATCTTCAATAGAAAAACCACAGCGACCAACTCGAGATCATACATCAGATAATTCCCTTCATGTGTCTTAAGCTGTCGAGACGCATAAGCCACAACCTTACCAGATTGCATCAGTACATATCTCAAACCAACGTCCGACGCATCACTGTACACCACAAACTCTTTATCGGATTTAGGCTATATCAGAATAATAGCCTGAGTCAGAACAGACTTAAGCTTCTTGAAGCACGATTGTTACACATCAGTCCAAACAAAAGGAACACCACTGTGCAAAAGCTTAGTCAAAGGAACTGCAATGAAAGAGAACCCCTCGACATATCATCGATATTAACCCGCAAGACTCAAAAAACTGCAGATCTTAGATACTTTCTTAGGTTGTTTCCAATAAAGTATAGCTTTAATCTTTCTCGGTTAAACTCAGATCCCCTTAGCAGAAACCACGTGCCCTAGAAAAGCTACCTCTCCCAACTAAAACTCACACTTGCTCAACTTAGCGCAGAGCTGCTTCTCTCGAAGTATCTAAAGCACTACTCTAATATGCTCATCATGCTCATCCTCGATTTTAGAGTACACTAGAATATCATCGATGAAGATTACAATAAGCTGATCCAGATACGGCTGAAACATTCGATTCATTAAATCCATGAATGCCACCTGACCATTCTTCAGACCAAAGGGTATAACTAGGAACTCGTAGTGCCCATAACGAATCCTAAACGTCGTCTTATGAACATCAACTTCCTTAAATCTAAGATGATGATACCTAGATCAGAGATCTATTTTTTAAAACACTGAAGCCCCTAGGAACGGATCAAATAGGTCGTCGATCCTCGAAAGTTGATACTTATTCTTTACAGTTAGTTTATTCAACTGTTAGTAGTTAATGCATATCCCAATGGTCCTGTCCTTTTTCAAAACAAACAAAATCGGTGCCCCCTACGTAGACACATTAGGACGGATGAAACCCTAATCTAAAAGCTCTTGAAGTTGCGCCTTAAGTTCTGTAAGCTTCTCCAGTGCCATATGAAATGGAGCGATGGACACCAAAGCTATACCCAGTAGAAGCTCAATGTCGAACTCAACTTCCTAATTCGGAGGTAAACCCGGTAACTCCTCAAGAAAGACATCCAAAAAATCTCTCATTGTTCTGATATCTTAGACAGAAGAGTCCCCAAAAACAAAAACACTGACGTAAGCCAAATACGTTTTACACTCTTTCTGAACAAATTTCTTAGCCATAAGAGTGGATATTACATCGAATAGATAATCTCAAAGCTCACCAATCACAACCACTTCTTTATCATCCTTGGTACTTAGAAAGACCCTCTTAGTCGTGCAATCCAAACTAACTTGGTGCTTAACAAACCAATCCATACCCAGAATCAAGTCGAACTCTCAAAACGGTAACTCCATCAGATTTGCTAGAAATACGGCCTCTTGCACTTCTAATGGAATATTCCTATAAAGTTTCTTCAATTAAACAGACTACCCCAACGGGCTCAGTACAGTAATCTCACTAGAAGTGCTCTCAACAAAAATCCCCAGGTTTTTAGAAACAGTACTAGCTACATAAAAGTGTGTAGAACCTATGTCTATCAGATCAGTATAAGGTACATCACAAATAAAGAATGTACCGGTGATAACATTAGGAGCATCTCTATCCTCTTGGCATCGAGTAACATAGACCAGTGTAGACTACCTCGCCTCAGTCTGACTAGCACTTCTCTCCGGTACTCTCTACCATCGACTCATATTGTTACCACCCCTAGTCGGTCCACAGCCCCTAGCTGGCTGCTAAACTGCCCTTTGAAGCTATACAAAACTGGATCTCAAAGCTTGCATCTGATCAGCCCATTGCGGACACTCTCGAATTCGATGCTCCAAGGACCTACACCTCAGACAAACTCCTAACCTTCTTCAACACTCACCTAGATGGCACCTACCACAATTCCCACAAGGCTAAATCCTAGTAGAAGCAACAGGAACTCATACTCTAACCGGTACATTAGGTCTGGCTTGTTTCTTAGGCCTTTAAAAAAACTAGAGGGCTCTGAATCCCTTTTATTCCAACCCCTCTCTCAGTCCCTATTCTAGCGCTCCACACGCTTAACCTCTTCGGTAATCTTTGCCTTATCAACCAAAACTGTGAACTCTCACTCCCTTTATGGAGCAATCAGTGCCCTTAAATTATGCCTCAAGCCATCCTCAAAGTGGACGCATTTCTCATACCCAGACACCACTATGCCTCGAACGTAGTGACTCAACCTCAAAAACCTTGCCTCACACTCGGCCACAGGTCTACCACATTATGTGAGATTCATAAACTCACGCCTGCGAGCATGTACATGGCTCGCACCCACAGATTTCCCCTAGAAAGCAGTCTTAAAAAAATCCTAGTTCAGACTATCTGGTTGAGTACCCTCCTCAACTGATAATCATCATTGATACACCTCGTCGCAAAGCAAAGAGACTACCCCTTTCATTTTATGCTCGAGAGTACAATATATATCATTCATAATCCTCTCGGTGGCCTCCAACCAATACTCGGCCACAATAGGGGCGACTTTAGTGACACCTCTGAACAGCTCAGCACCAATAGACCAGAGTTGTTCAGTTGCCGACCCACGGCCCCCAAATCCAAAATAGGGTCTAGTGACCCACTCCAACACCCTTAACATGGCTTGGGATAGTGCATCGTCCCGAGGCGAACGGCTTTGAGACCCAGCCTTAGTGGTAACCGAAACTGATTTCCCACTCATATATAAATTTGACATATTACCCAGACAGGAAGACTTAGCTCAAGCCGCCGTACGACCTTTACCACACCTACGAATACCTCGACCGTGAGTTCCATAAGCGCTCATCGTAAATTTAAATTTTATCTACATTATAAAATTTTATGTATCAGTTCCAGTATTCATTAGTAGATATTTTATACGTAAATTATCAGAAGTTCAGGAATGTTTCCAGAGGTTTCAGTCTCTAACTAACTCAGCACAGTTTTAAAAAGTACTAACTACACTGTTTCTAGAGTATTCTATCTAAGTTCAAAAAAGCTTACAGGATCAGCACCGGAGACTCATTACCATACACTTCATCTATTTATCCAAACTATTTGAAAACCAATTCTTTTTAAAATACAATTTTGGAACTCAAAATTCACAGCTCGAGTTTTACAACCTGACTCTGATACCACTAAATGTAATACCCCAAACCTGGCCTAGACGTTATGGTTGAATCAGAGTGTGTAACAAAGGAGGGTTTTGAAAACAGTGTTACTTCGATAAAACTTTATGCAGTTGTTTGTTAGATCATCCAAGTTCTTAAAACCCATATTTATTTTTATAACTATTGCTGGAAACATTATTCAATTAATTCATTTGCCAAAGCATAATTTATAGCGAAAGTTTAATAAAATCGATATATTTTGAAACTTCAGTTCGTATTTTCAGAAAAGTCTTTATTTTCGTAAAACCATCGTTTTCATAAAACATTTTGTCAAAGCATGCAAATTAATAAATAAATGAAACCAAAACCAAAACCAACAGTTAAAAACGATACAGTCCAGAGAGTCCCAAAAATTACAAACTTTCAATTAAATCTGAAATGTTAAATAAAAACCATAAATTACTAGGTATAAACATTTCTCGATCGAGTGGTCACCATTGAGTCTCCGTCGCACTGATCCGCCTAAGCCTATGGATTACATGCCATACATACAGTCTGATTCAGATTCAGATTTGGACTTAAGTCTTTTACAGATACAGTTACAGATAATAGATTCAGATATGTAGAACAAATATATAGAATTCTACCCTGATCCCCTATACACCAACTCCGACCATCAATCACACCAAGTGGGGTTAAAAACACCTATCCAACATTTTTACGACACATATCAGACAATATATAGCCAAGTTGCCAGAATATAGGCGAAGGTTTCCATACAGAACAGTTCCCCCACATATACAAAAACCCACCCCAGTCACAGATACAGAAATAATAGATACAGTAATATCATGCATAACATGTTTATATACAGAGGTCATATATATATTAACAGAATTACCAGACAAGCATAACAGTGTTTTACTCAGAGTAGAGTATCAGAATATTAGATATCATAATCTTAGGGTTTGGGTACCCCTTACCGACCCTACGGTAGGCCCACAATCGCTTGAAACGACCCGTGTGACCCTAGGGAAAATTCAAGAATTATGGGCCCACACAGCCGTGTGGCCCACATGCCTAGATTGGCCTCACCTGTGTGGCAAACACGACTTGACCCAAAACTAACAAGCCCATGTGGCATGCCCGTGTAGGCCCACATGTCTGTGTGGCAAAGATGCCGAACATTTCCTAGCCCTTGTGGCCCACACGGCCACACCCACACTATCACACGGTTGTGTCTTACACACGACCATGTCCTCATCAAGCACACAGTCGTATCTCGTACACGACTAACCACACAACCAGGCACACGCTCGTGTGGCGTCAACAGTGTGATTTTTTGGCTTTCATCGAAGCTTATTTTTCTGTATTTCGGGTATACACCTATTTCAATTTTGATGTGTGAACACACCCAGGACCACCTGAACTTAAAATCAACAAACCAAACTCACAAAAATCAGTCTTAAATCACAATTAATCCAAAACCAGGAAACCAATAATAGTTCGACTCAACCTTTCATCATGTAACACCCCAAAATTTCTAATTTCGTTATTGTGAAAATATGACACAAATATCTGTCAGCTTTAGTGGTTATGTGTTTTGGGAGTATTTAAGAGGTCCCAAGTTCAAGCCTTCGCTTGGGTAAATTTTGGTATTTTGAATGAATTGGGCCTTACTCTTGTTCAGTATGCTTTTACTTGATTGTTGGGTAAATTACATCAGAATGGGCCTACTGGACTGGTGGTTAAACGGTGTGTTATTATGGTGGAGGTGATGGGTTCGAATCTTTGGGATTGCAAGGGTTGTATTTTTTGCTCATAATTTCGGCAAGATTTGTGCTGAACTGGGTTTCAGAGTGGTGGATGTGTAGTAGGAAGTCGGGGTGCAATTTGAGGAGTGAATTAGGGGATTATAGGGGAGTATATCCAAAATCTGATCATTTTTTCCTTTTTCGAAAAAATAGAGTAATTTTTCTCTACATCTTTCTGACATTTTCTCTCTCCTATCTCTACCAAATATTTTTCTTCTTTTTTCTTACTCGATTATCTTTTCTTTTCTTTCCTCTACTGCCGAAATTCCCTTGTTCCCCCTAAACCATTCTTTCCTCTTGATTTCGTAGCGTTAAGCACCACTTGTGCAAATTCAGTAAGTTGTTGGGTATCATTTTTAGCGATTGTTTTATGTTCAATAGTCGAATTCCAGGGTGTTGGCAGAAGTATTTCACGAGGATTAAGGGTCTCCTCGTGATTTTCGTAAATGTACCGATTTGAAGTTTTTGCTGTAAGTGTTCATCGTTTTATAAGTATTTTGGTTTCAAGATTTTGATTAATCACGAGGTAGGACTGATTATGGTGTTATTTGTTCAATTATATGCTTTGGAGCTCAGGAACTGTTTTAGCATAAAAGAAAACCAGGTGTGTACTCGAAACACAAAAATAAGGGATTCGGCGAAAAGTTGAAATTGCTTGCTGTTTGGACAGCAGCAGTAGGCTAATTTTGAAAATTCACCATAAATTGGGGAAGTCGAATTAGAGGATGAAAAAAATATGGGATTAAATATATTTGAGTCTAGTTTTCATAGAAGAAACAAAGTAAGCAAAAGAATTTCATACTATGAAATATTTGAATTTTAGTGAGATAGGGTCATAATGATTTCAGAATCCCCTGTCTTGAATTTAGAAAATTATTAAAAATTGTATAAAAATAACTATGGGTTAGAATTTATATGTTTAAAACCTTGAATGAGTCTACTTTCAAGAGAAATAAATGAGAACATTATCCAAATTCTGTATAGGAAGATAATTAATTTTTAGTGCAGAAAGGTCGAAGCTATCAGATAGCAGAATAGTGGAAATTTTAAAGAATAAAATGTACTTATTGGCTAAACCAATAATTCTAAAAAATTTTATGCTAAGAAGATATGTGAGTCTAGTTTCAGGGAAAATTTGCAAATCTTAATTTGGAATTCTGTAACTTAAGATATAAATAATTTAGTAACAATGACTCAAGTAGACAGCTTTGAAGGCTCATATAAGTAAATAGTGGAAACACATATGAATAATTAACTAACACGGATTACATTAAAATGGATCACGAGGCCAAGGCCAATTTGGGTCATGTGGGCCAAACGGGCGTGTGGGCCCACACGGGCGAACATCATGGGCTTGTAGGCCGATTTTTACTGTCTGGCTGATAAGGTTGCACGAGTCGCCCAAGTCGACTGTGAACCTACTGTAGGATCGGTAAGCTTACCTAAACCCCTAATTTACTGAAATGATTGTATGGCTGATACGACTAAGCTTGATGGTGTCCCACTGATTTGATACTGTATACCTTATTTACATGCATGACATTATGTTATAGCATGTCATATCTGTATATTATATTGCATTGGGTTAGGGGATTGTAATGTTTGGAGGAAGTGTACTGAAAGGCCTCGAGCCTAATTTACTGGTAGCTCAGCTGTAAACTACTGTCTAGTATTGCGTTCAGTACTACTTGGAGTGTAGGGATGGGCGGGTTGATTATATCCTCACATGGAGTGTATGGTTGGACGGAGATGGTGTGTAAAGGCTGCATGGGTAGGATTTTTGTGACTGCATATCTGTTACTGCTACAGCTAGTATGATGGGCTAAAGCCCTACTGCATGACTGTTTTTGTACTGAGATGGGCTAAGGCCCAAAATTTGACTGATACTGATACTGAAAAGGGCTTAAGCCCAGACTGTGATTATCTATTTACTGTCTGTACATTTGTATGGGGATTACACACTAAGTTTACGTAAACTCACCCCTTCTGTTTAATCTGTATAAGTAATCCCCAGATATAGGCGGATCGGTGCAGCACAGGACTCAGTGGTGGCCACACGACTTCTTGGCCACACAATTAACATAAGAAAATGAAAAAAAATGGTTAAATAGAAAAGGGGATTTAGAGACGGCATATTTTTCGAAAAGCACTACCATATGACATCGTCAGATTCGGCCATAACGTCTAGGCCGGGTTTGGGGTGTTACACATCACTTACCCCGACACCCCGAATAATTTCAACTACAATTTCGCAATAGGGGGCCCCGTTCTTCACGATTCGCTGCAACGAAAACCTAGAAATTAAACTAACGAAAAAGAAGAACATCACAAGAATGGCACTAAAAGAAATCCCCTTCTTAACTCGAGCAAAACCTTACGACCAATTACCAAAGCACAAGAAAACTGAAAAGCTAAAATACCAAAGTTGAACAATTGAATTGATAGCACAAAGAAAAAACACAGAGGAGAGGAAAAACAAAACCAACGTCAGAATTTTTTGAGAGAAAGAGAGAGAACCAAAATTCTTTGAAAAAACAAAAATAAAATTGATAACCCCTAATATCCCAACTCCCCACTATTTCCTTAACCAAAACTACCTATATACTCAGACTCCCAATCTCATCCACCTCGCTCTCAGTCCATCGAAGTAAAAATAACATCCATGCTTGTGCAGGGTTTCAACCACAAGACCTCCAACACAACAACCCCCTTACCACTCGAACTAACAGACTCATTCTGATATAGATTAACAGACAATTTTATATAAGCCCACTCAACAAGGGTAAGGCTTGGATCAAAAATAACAAAATTCGAAAATATGGGACTTGAACCCAAGACCTCACACACACACCCAGAACACTTAACCACTGAAGCAAATACACATTTGTGTCAGATATTTATAGAAACAGATTTAAATTACCCAGGGTGTTACACCACACATATAACACAATAACATTAAACCATACGTCGTATAATATTCATCACAAAGATTAGTTAAGTATATAATCTTCAAAAATTATACTATCATGTTTTATCAAAATTCCTAAAGTAGTATTTAAAAGAAATATAAAAGCTTGACTGAGCTTTCGCGATGCTGACCCGTTCAAGACTGAGAACCACTTGAAATCCAACCAACAATAAAGTGAGTTGTGAACTCAGTGCATAAAGAAGCTTGTTCACATAAACATATTTACCAAACAGTGTCCGTACTCAAAGATTCGATCTGATAACAAAAACATTTCTAGTTCAGATCCATGACAAATTTATTTCAGATGCAGAAAAAATTTTAGTTTCATATACAGAACAAATCATAGTCAGCTGCAGATATTCCTAACCCCCATCCACTACACATCATCTTCGGCCATCCCAACACACCGTTAAAGGATTTCAATGCCCAACCAACCCTACACACCATAGAGTGTTTGTCTGACACATTTACAGAAACGCAGCTTAGTTGTTAAATCGTAATGCGATGAAATGTTGGGATTAGAGTTATACATTTGGTGTCTTAGCCACTAATTTAGAACAAATCACTTCCTTCTTCATAATATCCTAACCCATGCATATGCAAAGAACCAATATCTACAATATGTATTTAGTTATTCTAAATTGTTCCACAAGTAGATAGCACAGTTCAATGTCAAACTAAGTATCACAATGCACATACAGGGGTAGAATTTATGCATATGTTATAGGCTATCAGAAAGTTCTCATTCAGTCAAATTCAGACCATTCAAACCATGGGGACGTCAAAATTAGCCTTAAGTAACATTTACGGCCTCAAAAACAGTCTCGGACCCTTTTATATACCCTACATGGCCTGGACACATGCCCATGTCCTTGCCCATGTGGTTCACACGACCTGGGCACACGCCCATGCCTTTGCTCGTGTGGTTTTAAAGTATAAATCAAAGAGCCACACGGCCTGGACACACAGTCGGGTCCTTGCTCGTGTGACTCACACGACCTTGACACGTCCATATGCTTGCCCGTGTTGTCTTAAGTCACAATTAGTGAGTTATACGGCCTAGACATACGCCCGTGTCCCTCTTCCGTGTGATCTTACACTAACATTGTCCCACACGGCCTGGACACATGCCTATATGCCTTACCCATGTAACTCTAAATTGATGAACAGTGAGTTACACGGCCACCCACATAGTCGTGTGGCTCCCACAGCCTGGACACACACCCATGTGCTTAGCCATGTGGCATCGACAGCCACCATTTTCGGTAACCGAAACTTACAGAAATTAAGGTTTTCGGTACGCACCTAAAGAGATTTCAAAGCAACAAGAATAAAGAGAGTCTCCTAAGCCTAAAATGACCATCCAATAACTCAACCAACTTTATCGACAATAACGCACATTTTACACAGAATACATTATGTCGAAGGTTTCAACACGAAACCTTCCACGAAATATAACTTAATAGAAAATCAACAAAGATCACTTAATTTGTCGAGTTGAGGTTTGCTACTCCAGACACCCCCACCTAAGAGGAAACCAAGCGACTAATTATCAGGAATTACACAATACGCTCGAGATGCCCAATTCAGAACATAAACCCCAGAATTTAATGAATTAATAGTGCAACTTACTTACTAACCTTTCGATCAATGTAATTAACGGTGTATAACTTCGTCTAGATCATACTTACTTACGACCATGATCAAAATGAAGAAGAGAATTAAAGAATCAAAAAAAAAAGGAAGAATGAAAAAATAAAAAATAAAAGACAGTAACAAAAAGGAACGAATAGAAGATGAAGAAATTTTTAATTCCTAATAACTTCTAGTCATATACCAGCACTTAGCAAAACGAATGGAACATAACTACCTAAGTTGAACACAACTTAATAAAACATGGCTCAAACCGACCATTTGGCCCAAAGCATCAGTCATTTAACCCTTGCAACAGTATGCACGACCAGCCTCCAAACTAGAACATTCAGATACTTACCCAAAGAAAGAGCGCCTCCTAAAGTGCTTAACTCACTGGAGGAGTAATCGTCACACGATCGTCACCTACAGAAATCCCAAAAATGATTACAATGGAAGCTACAGACCTAAATTAAACAACCAATCCTTCAAGTGAAAAAAGGATACATTACATACAACAAGGAAGAAAAAGAATATATGATACTCACATCTAGATGGGAAATACTCACTTCTTGATCGATACCCAACACAGGAGATGGCACAATAACAACGACGACACCACACAAAAACCAAGGGCGATAGTAAAACCATAGTAAAGGGATGACAACAAAAGATGGATCAAAGTAAGGAAAGTGCCATAAAACTAAGCTTTTCCAATAGAGAAATACGAAAAACGTAGTAAAAGGGAAAGAAAAGTAGAAGGAAAGGTCTCAGCAAGGAAAAAAATCAGTAAACAGAAAACTGAAAACAAAATGAGGGGAAAAGAGAAAGTTGGAGAGTGAGGGATATAAGGGAAGGCAAGAGCGGAAAGTGGAGGAGAGGGACAACAATTTGGGAGTATAGCTAAGACCTTACTGCTCAACCAGCAAGCTCATTCATTTTAACAATTTAGGAAAAATAAATCATAAGAAAGATGATTAAAACAGGGATTGAGACAAAAAGAATAAAACTCCAAATAAGAAAATCAAACACAGAACCTCACACACCCACAACAGCACACTTAACCACTGAACCAGACTAATTACTTCACATAAATAGTAATTCAAAAGAAATGAAAAATTTGGCATCTCAATTCATATCATAATCTCATTATCAAATCATTGATTTGGTATCTCAACTCAAATTGAGAAATGGTTACCCTATTAATTGTTCAGGCAAATTCGACATAGTAAGTTGTGCCAAACGCTGGTTGGTAAAACCAGATTAATTTCTTTGTCCGAACAATTAATAGGGTCATCATTTTTCAGTTTCATTTATAAGTCAATATCTCAATTCATATCATAATCTTATCATTAAATCATTGATTCACACATGTGGCAGCATAGTTCATCACAATATAGATTCAATTTCACTATTGTATCAATATACAACATTTCAAAGCAATTCAATTTAGTCCTTATAGTAACAACTAATCTAAATCAATTCAATTTCTCTCCTATTCGGTTTTGAATACTTGAAGATGATGAAATTTTCTCACTCATTCCACTATGTTTTTATCATTTTCTTTATTATATGATTTATTTTATAATTTAATTAATTAAATTAAGATTTTATATCATATATATATACATTTATCCACTTACATGTCCACTTATGTATTGAGAAGGTATAATTGCCTTCTTATTCTTGCTTCTTGTATCCTTTCTAACCCAGCCTAGACATTAGACCCAAACTTGGAAGATCGCATTAGCTACTGAAATGATCCAGTAAGCTATCAGAGTTTCAAAAATAGTTATTTTAAAACATTTTTTTAATTTAGTCGGAAACTTAGATAAATACCAATTTATTTAGTACTCAAAATCTCAAATGCAACTTGGTAGCAAAAAATGAGATTTATTTGTTTTTAATAAAAACTGGGGTTCATCATAACAAATTAATAATCATAACTTGATATCCTAAAATTTAAATTAAATGTCATTCAACATAAAAACTCAAATCCTAAGTCCTATGCCACAGTTTGAAATAAAATAGTACAATCTTTGAAAAACACAAAAAGGAAATAAACCACGTATTGAGCCTAAATAATTCTTTAAGTAAAAACTGAGCGTAGACCCCCTAGACGTCGCATTCTCGTCCTAATCTGGTGGGTTATCTCTAAGGATAGAAATAAATGGGGGAGTGAGCTATGATGCTTCGTGTGAGTTCATTCGCAAGAAAATCAGTGCAAATAGATAGTAAGAAAATCAAATAATAAAACATAGAATAGTCGCATTCGTCTAACAGTTCAGAGTATCGATATTTCAAATTAACCATCATTGGTATCATAGATTTTATATTTAACCCCTTTTTTTCATTTTGGGCTCCATTTAAAAAATATATATCTCATCTGTAACGCCCTGAATAATTTATTTATGTTTCTAGAAATATCTAACATAAGTGTGTATCTGCTGCAGTGGTTAAGTGTTCTGGGTGTGTGTGTAAGGTATTGGGTTTAATTCCCACTTACAAAACTTTATTATTTTTTATCCAAGTCTTACCCTTGTTAAGTGGGCTTATATAAAATTGTCTATTAATCCATATCAGAATGAGCCTGCTGGTTTGAGTGTTAAGGGAGTTGGTGTGTTGGAGGTCTTGAGTTCAAACCCCTACGTGATAGAGGGTGTTTATTTTTGCTCGGTTGACTAATAGAGTTTCAGGAGAGCTAAAATTCTAAAGTGGTTGAGACTGATGTGTTAGTGGAAAGTTACGAATATCACGTTTTTTCTTAATTTATTTTTATTTTTATTTTTATTTTCCCAAAATTTCCTTAGTTGACGTTTTTTTCTATTGCTTCTCATTCTCTGTGTTTTTTTCTTTCGTCTTCCTCTTTATTCTTCGAACTTGGATTCCAATTAAATTGTGGGATTTATTGCCTGATCAATGTTGTGGTGTAATTGTGGCTTGTTTCTGTCCAATTTTGATTACAATTTAATTCGGAGAAGATTAATGGGCTCGAAATTATCCGTTGGTGACTTAGTTGCGTGGGAATTACCGTTGTTTGATCGAAGGTACTGTGTGGTTTGGGAGTGTTTTCTCATTGAAATCGTACCAGGTGTGTACCCCCTTACACATAAAATCAAGCTTTGATAGTCAACTAAGGAACTAAGGAACAAGAGTATTGCATGAACCTCCATTTAAAGTCAGTTCATAGATTAGTGGTTACCGGAAGACTCCGCTACATCGATCCGTCTAAGTCTGTGGATTACTTGAACAGAACAGACAAACATAAGTGAGTTTACGTAAACACAATGTATAACCCAATAGAAATAAACATGCTGCACATATAAAAATCACATACACAATCAAATCCAGTTTCAGATTCGGAGATAAGTCCTTTACAGATTCAGATTCCAGAAGCAGATAAGCAGAACAAATAAACCGAATCCTACCCCCATCCTCTTCACACCAACTCCGACCATCCCAACACATCATGTGGGATTAAAAACACTCACCCATCTCTACACACCATATCGTGCCAATATGACACATATTAAATAATTTGCAACCCAGCTGCGAGAATATAGGTGAGGGTCACCATATAGAACACTTCCTCCACATATACAAACCCCACCCCAACCAGATATATATTCAAAATTACCATGCTTACATGCTCATATACATATATCAAGTAAATATACCCAATCAGATATATATTCAAAATTATCATGCTTACATGCTCATTTACATATATCAAGTAAGTATACACGGACATGTTGGTTTTGGGTCAGGCCGTGTGGGGCACATGGGTAAGGCCAACCTAGACATGTGGGCCCACACGGGCATGTGGGCTATTCATTCTAAAATTTTCTCTAGGGTCGCACGGGCCGTTCCAATCAACTGTAGGCCTACAGTAGGGTCGGTAAGGGCTAACCAAACCGTAACATTATGTCATCTGATAGTTTGATATTCTACTCTGAGTATGACACTATTATGCATGACTTATTATTTTGATGTATATTTACTTGATATATGTATATGAGCATGTAAGCATGATAATTTTGAATATATATCTGATTGGGGTGGGGTTTGTATATGTGGAGGAAATGTTCTCTATGGTGACCCTCACCTATATTCTGGCAACTGGGTTGCACATTATTTAATATGTGTCATATTGGCACGATATGGTGTGTAGGGATGGGTGGGTGTTTTTAATCCCACATGATGTGTTAGGATGGTCGGAGTTGGTGTGTAGAGGATGGGGGTAGGATTCGGTTTATTTGTTCTGCTTATCTGCTTTTGGTATCTGAATCTGTAAAGGACTTAACTCAGAATCTGAAACTGGATCTGACTGTGTATGTGATTTTTATATGTGCAGCATGTCTATTTCTATTGGGTTATACATTGAGTTTACGTAAACTCACTCATGTTTGTCTGTTCTGTTCAAGTAATCCACAGACTTAGACGGATCGATGTAGGGGAGTCTTCCGGTGACCACTAGTTTATAAACTGACTTTAAATATAGGTTTTACTTATTTAAGAAATATTTTTTAGAGTTTTGTATTAATTGGACTCTCCAGCCTGTTGGTTTAAATTTTGGGATTTAGATTTTTCGTTTAATAAGTTAATTGCCGCGGTTATCTAAAAACATGGCTTTTACTAAAAAAAGGTTTTCCAAACCTATAAATGGGATTTTAAGAAAATAACGTTTACTATAACTTCCGCTGTAAATTACATTTTGGCAAATAAATTAAGTGAATAACATTTTTGACATTGGATATAAATGAATATTAATTATAAAATTGGAATGATTTACTATAACGACTCCATTTTCAAAACCCTTCTTTGTGACATCTTTGGATTCGCCTATAACGTCTAGGTCGGGTTTGAGGTATTACATTTAGTGGTATCAGAACCAGGTTGTAAAACTCGGGCAGTGAAATTTTGGGTTCTAAATTTTTTTTAAAAAGAACTAATTGTCAAAATTTTGTTGCTCCTATTAGGATTTAGCCATGCAGTGATTGTGGTAGGCACCATTCGGGCGAGTGTTGGTGGAGGTTAGGGGCTTGTTTGAGGTGTGGATCCTTGGAGCATCGTATTAGAGAATGTACAAAGTAGGCTGATCAGATGTAAGCTTTAGGACTGGGTTCTACACAACCTTAGAGGGTAATTCAGCAGCCACTGAAGGGTCGTGGACCAGCTTGGGGTGGTAATGGTATGGGCCGATGACAAAGAGCACCGGACAGAGGTGCTAATTAGACTGAGGTGAGGCAGTTTGCACTGGTTTATGCTATTCGACGTCGAAAGGATAGAGATGCTCCTGATGTTACCACAGGTACGTTCTTTATTTTTGATGTACCTCATACTGCTCTAATAGACATAGGTTCTATACACTCCCATATAGCTAGTACCATTTCTGAAAACTTGAGGATTTTTGTTGAGAGCAATTTTAGTGAGATTGTTGTACTGAGTCCATTGGGGGAGTCTGTTCGGGTTAGTAAATTTTATAGGAATGTTCCATTAGAAGTACAAGGGATTCTATTTCTAGTAAATTCAAAGGAGCTTTCGTTTAGGGATTTTGACTTAATTTTAGGTATAGACTAGTTGGTTGCGCACCGAGTTAGCTTAGATTGCACAACTAAGAAGGTTTTTCTAAAGACCGAGGATGATAAGGAGGTGGTTTTAATCAAGGAGCGTCGAGATTATCTATCTAATGTGATCTCTGCTCTTGTGGCTGAGAAACTGGTTTGAAAAGGGTGTGAGGCGTATTTGGCTTACATTAGTGTTTTAATTTATGGGGACTTTTTCGTTGGAGATATCAGAACAGTGAGGGATTTTACAGATGTCTTTCCTGAGAAGTTACCGGTTTACCTCTGAATCAAGAAGTTAAGTTCGACATTAAGCTTCTACTGGGTACAACTCCGGTGTCCATCGCTCATTACGTATGGCACTGAAAGATCCTGCGGAGCTTAAGGCTCCACTTTAAGAGCTTTTGGATCGTGGTTGCATTCGTCCTAGTGTGTCTTCATGGGGGGCACCGATTCTATTTGTAACGAAAAAGGATAGCACCATGAGATTGTGTATTGATTATCGATAGTTGAATAAACTGACCGTAAAAAATGAGTATCCACAATAGAGGTGCTCATGGGCCGGGCGGCCCTGCCCAGCCAGATGGCCCGCCCAAAATATGGGAGGGTTCGCGTAAAAATATAAGCCTAAAATATAGGTTTGGGCAAAAAAATGAGGCCCGTTTAAAAATGGACCGGACCTCGGGCACCACTTTTTTGGCCCAAGCTCGGCCCGGCCTGGCCCGAATATAATAAATATTTATTTTTTTATATTTTTTTTATTTTTGAAATATTTTTTTATTTTTAAAATGAATTTTTGGTGTTTATTAAAAAAATGGTGCCGGGCTGGGCTCGAGCTTAGGATTTTTTCAGGTCGGGCCTAGCAAAATTTTTGGCCAATATTTTAGGTCGAGCTAGGCCCGGGCCTAGGAAACGAGCTAAAATTTTTTTCTGGGCCCGGCCCGGTCCATGAGCACCTCCAATCCACAGTCGAGGGTTGACAATTTGTTTGATCAATTTCAAAGGGCTTCAGTGTTTTCAAAGATTGACCTCTACTCTGGGTATCATTAGCTTAGAGTTAAAGAAGTTGATGTTCATAAGACCGCGTTTAGGACTCGTTATGGACATTACGACTTCCTAGTTATGCGTTTTGGTCTGATGAATGCTCTAGCTACATTCATGAATCTGATAAACTGAGTGTTTCAACTATATCTAGATCAGTTCATCATGGTCTTCATCGACAACATTCTGATTTCCTCTAAGACCAAGGATGAGCATGATAAAAATCTTAGAGTAGTGCTTCAAATACTCCGTAAGAAACAGCTCTACGTTAAGTTGAGGAAGTGTGAATTCTGATTGCGTGAGGTGACTTTTTCGAGGTATGTAGTTTCTACTGAGGGGATCTGAGTTGATCCGAGAAACATTGAGGCTGTGCTTGATTGGAAACAGCCTAAGAATGTATCTGAAATTTGTAGTTTTTTGGGTCTGCGGGTTATTATCAACGGTTTGTCGAGGGTTCTCCCTAATTACAGCTTCTTTGACTAAGTTTCTGCGCAATGAAGTTAATTTTGTCTTGACTAATGCGTAAAAATTCAGATTCGAGAAGCTCAAGTTGTTTTAACTCAAGCTCCTGTTCTGATATAGCATGAACCCAGTAAAGTGTTTGTGGTCTATAGTGATGCATCGCACATTGGTTTGGGTTATGCTAATGCAAAATCGTAGGGCTGTGGCTTATGCGTCCCGTTAGCTTAAGACACACGAAGGGAATTATCCGATGCATGATATCCAGTTAGCTGTTGTAGTTGTTGCGTGAAAAATCTAGAGGCACTATCTGTACGGTGAGAGGTGCATTATATACACTGATCACAAGAGCCTCAAGTACCTCATTACTTAGAAAGAGTTGAATCTTAGACATTGTCGGTGGATTGAGTTGCTCAAACATTATGACTACACGATAGAGTATTATCCTGGTAAGGCTAATTTAGTGGTCGATGCTCTCAGTCGTAAAGCGATGACTGATTTGAGAGGGATGTTCGCTCATCTTAGTCTATTTGATTACGGGGGTCTGTTAGTCGAGTTGCAAGTTAAGCAGACTTGGATTGATCAGATTTGAGATAGGCAGTTAAATGGGTTGCCCTTGACACCCATTAAGAAGGATTTTGTTTGGGTCATCGTGGATCGATTGACCAAGTTCGCTCATTTTATTTCGGTTCGGATGGACTACTCTCTACGAAAGTTAGCGAAGCTCTATATCTCCGAGATTGTAAGACTGTAAGGGGTTCCTGTTTCGATAATTTCTGACAGAGATCTTCACTTCACTTCTCGATTCTGAAAGAAATTACACGAGACTTTGTGTTCGAGATTAGACTTTAGTACTGCATTCCATCCTCAAACCGATGGTCAATCTGAGATGGTGATTCAGATACTGGAGGATATGCTTCAGAGTTGTGTGATAAATTTCTGAGGTAGTTGGGAGGATTTTCTTGCACTAGCTGAGTTCACCTATAAATTTATGGTCGTAAGTTTCGTACTCCACTATGTTGGAATGAGTTGGGTGAGCATCGGGTTTTAGGTCTTACGTTGGTTTCTGAGACCAAAGATAAGGTTAGACTAATTCGGGATCGTCTAAAGGCGGCTTCTACTAGACAAGAGTCTTATCCAAATCTTAAGAGAAGAGTTATTGAGTACTCTGTGGGTGACTTCGTTTTTCTTAAGATTTCTTCGTGAAAGAAATTCTGAGATTCGGTCGTAAGGGCAAGTTGAGCCCTAGGTTCATTGTGTCGTATCGAATTCTAAAGCGTATGAGATCGGTCGCTTATCAATTAGAGCTACCTCCAGAGTTAGACCGTATCAACGATGTGTTTCACGTCTCAATGTTGAGGCAGTATCGATCTAATCCCTCTCATGTTGTCTCTGTTAAGGAGATCGAGGTTATACCAGACTTGACTTTTGAGGAGGAGTCGGTTCAGATTTTGGATCGAGATGTTCAGATTCTAGGGAGGAAGTCTATTCCGTTAGTAAAGGTTTTGTGGAGGAATCATGTCACTGAAGAAGCCACGTGGGAACCTAAGGACTCGATATATTAGGAGCATCCTTATCTATTCTGATCAGGTAAATTTTGAGGTTGAAAATTTTTTAGGGGGTAGAGTTGTAACGCCCTGAATAATTTATTTTTGTTTCTGTAAATATCTAACATAAGTGTGTATCTACTTCAGTAGTTAAGTGTTCTGGATGTGTGTGTGAGGTATTGGCTTCAACTTCCACTTTTGGCAAAACTTTGTTATTTTTTATCTAAGCCTCACCCTTGTTAAGTGGGCTTATATAAAATTGCCTGTTAATCCATATTAGAATAAGCCTGGTGGTTAGAGTGGTAAGGGAATTGGTGTGTTGGAGGTCCTGAGTTCGAATTCTTGCGTGAGCGAGGGTGTTTATTTTTGCTCGATTAACTAATAGAGTTTCGGAAGAGCTAAAATTCTAAAGTGGTTGAGATTGAGGTGTTAGTAGGAAGTTGGGGATATCAAGTTGGATTTTAATTTATTTTTATTTTTATTTTCCTAAATTTCCTTAGTTGACATTTTTTTCTGTTGCATCTCCTTCTTTGTGGTTTCTTTTTCTTTTGTCGTCCTCTCTATTCTTCGACCTTGGTTTCCAATTAAACTATGGGATTTGTTGGCTTGTCGGCGTTATGGTGTAATTGTGGCTTCTTTCTGTCTAATTTCGATTGCGATTAATTCGAGAAAGATCAAGGGGCTCGAAATTGTCCGTCGATGACTTAGTTGCGTGAGAATTATCGTTGTTCGATCGAAGGTACTGTGCGGTTCGAGAGTGTTTCCTTATCGAAGTCGTACCAAGTGTGTACCTCATTACGTAGAAAATCAAGCTTCGGCGAAAGTCGAAAAACTATACTGTCAATGCCACACGGGCGTATGCCTGGCCATGTGCGAGACACGGCCTTGTGGTGGTGTAAGTATGGCTGTGTGGACCACATGGGCTAGGCCTAGTTCGGCGTGTGGGCCCACACGAGCATGCCACACGGGCGTGTAGGCTTTATTCCAAGTGGTGTGGGCCACACGAGTAAGGCCAATCTAGGCATGTGGGCCCATAAGGGAAAGCCACATAGGCATGTGGGCCCATAATTTTTAAATTTTCCCTAGGGTCGCACGGGTCGTTTCGATCAACTGTAGGCATACTGTAAGGCCAGTAAGGGATAACCAAACCCTAACACTATGTGATCTGATAGTCTGATATTCTGCTCTGAGTATGACACTGTTATGCATGTCTAATTATTCTGATGTATATTTACTTGATATCTGTATAGAAGCATGTAAGTATGCTAACTCTGAATATATATATCTGATTGGGGTGGGGTTTGTATAGGTGGAAGAAGTGTTCTGCATGGCAATCCTAGCATATATTCTGGCAACTGGGCTGCACATTATCGGATATGTCTCGTATTGGCAAGATATAGGTGTAGGGATGGGTAGGTGTTTTTAACCGTACATGGTGTGTTGGGATGGTTGGAGTTGGTCTGTAGAGGATGGGGATAAGATTCAGTTTATCGGTTCTGCTTATTTGCTTCTGGTATCTAAATCTGTAAAGGAATTAACTCCGAATCTGAAACTGAATCCGATTGTGTGTGTGATTTTTGTATGTACAGCATGTCCATTTCTGTTGGCTTACACATTGAGTTTACGTAAACTCACTTCTGTTTGTCTGTTCTCTTCAGGTAATCCACAGACTTAAGAGGATCGATGTAGCGAAGTGTCACAATGACCACTAGCCTATGAACTGACTTTAAATAAAGGTTTTCTTTATTTAAGAACTATTTCTGGGAGTTTTGTATTAATTGGGCTCTCTGGACTGTTGGTTTAATTTTTGGGATTTGGATTTTTTGTTTACTACGTTAATTGCCACAGTTAGCTAATAACATGGTTTTTACAAAAACAATTTTTTCCAAACCTATGAATGGGATTTTAAGAAAATAATGTCTACTATAACTTCCCCATAAATTACGTTTTGGAAAATAAATTAAGTGAATAATGTTTTCGACATTGGATATAAACGAGTATGAATTATAAAACTGGAATGATTTTCTGTAACGACTCAGTTTTCAAAACACTTCTTCGTGACATCTCCGGATTCAGCTATAACGTCTAGGCTGGGTTTGGGGTGCTACATCACCTTTCACTAAAAATTTTTGATTTCAACTTTACCTTTCGCTTGCGAATTTAGAAAAATCAGTCAATCTTAATAGATAATAATCAAAAGAGAAGTTGAGTTTATAACTTAAACAAATTTTATTTAATTTATTCAATGTTTATTTTTCATCATATGTTGAAGATATAAAGCATTTGAAACACAAGAAAAAGAAAACTATTACATAAATTTTCCTTCGACACATAATTTATAGATATTATATATAGTCTTCAAGTTCTTGTTCCAGTTCAACATCTTCATAACTCTGACATGTTTAAGAGACGAGCCCTGCAATTTAATTAACCCAAAAAAATAATGAAAAAAGAAAGATAATTTTTATATATAAGCCAAATAAAATTGGGTTTTTCTTTGTGTGCGTGTGTGTTGGATTCCATGAGATTTTCACCTTTGATTAATTGTAATTAAGCATCAAGGCAAATGATGTTCATTTTCTTCCACGCAAACAAGACTACATGTTTGGAGTAGTACATATGCCCAGTTGGATCACAGTAATACTGCATCAACATCACCACCACCATCATTATCATCTTAATATTTGCATACATGTATGTAGGATGAAGGAAACAATGGTGGTTTGATATACCTTATAGATCCTACCAAGGCCCTTACGACCAGACGGAACATAGCGCTCTTCCGCAACCCATCCAGGGAGCAACCAGTCATAAGGAGCATCGCTGTTGTCAAAGTACTTGACGATGACACCATGTGATATCCTACTGCCCCTTTTTTCAACCTGCTCTTTCACCGCTTTCAAGGTGGCTAGCGTCAATGGCGATTGCTCCTTAGCCTGTTGCTCATGTGTTGTCGCTCCTGGTGGTGGTCTCTCCCACTTCCTCTTCCTCGAGCTCGACTCACCTCTCTCTACCTCCATCACTGCCTTAAAACCTACAATGCTTATTGTTTTATATGAACCTTTTCATTTCTCATCATCTATATATAGCCCCAGCGTGGGTTGTTAGTTTTGCAATTTTCCATATTTGCCTCTCATTTTCCTCTTTACTTTTGCATTTATCCCTTATGGTATTGAATCATTTTTTTCTAAATTGATTGAGCATAATTTAAAAAAAAAATTAGGTTTACTCCATTGGTTATACAATTATTCTCAAATAAGGTTAAAAAGTAAATGGTGAGCCAAAACCATTATATAGACCATTAATAAAACGAATCCGCATTAGATTTTTACGTTATACTTATACTTAAAATAAAATATTAAAAAAGGCAAGTGACCTGGAAATTTTCCTGTAATAATTGAGACTAATCATTGCTTTAATTTATTAATATAATATATTTTTATTTTAATTGAGAATATTAGTTTATTTAGTATATATTCAATGATAAAAAATCATAAAAACTACACATGATTTTTGGTCCAATATATAATTTGATACATGAATTTTGATTTTGTACAATTACACATTTTTTTATTACTAAAAATATTATTATCGGTGTAGCATGTAGCATCATTTTACATCTACATTACATATGGTTTACATAAATATTATATATATTTTATAATTACAAGAAATTTTAATTTCCTAAACTTATTTGCTTGATAGTGTAATTACATCATAATTCCGATGTTCTGTTTAGTAGCACGAATTTTAATTACATAGTTACAAATTTTATTTTTTTAAATGATAATTACTGTAAAAAATAATTAATAATATTTTTTAAAAAATCTAAACAATTAACAAAAATTAAAATCAAATCATATGGTGTCGATTGAGTCTTAGCTCGACTGGCATGGGCATTGTTGCTAATGCAAGAGGACCTAGGTTCGAGTGCGCTGAAGCACATTATCCGCCTATTTATGGGTTGGAAAGGGGTTATGGGTAGTTCTACGCATTGCCTAAAAAAGAATAGATAAGATCTTATCATATGCAATTTTCTAATTGCTCTAGCGTTCCATATTTGTAACTTGAATCTATATCATTAAGATTGTCGGGATCTTCTTTTCATATCTATTCTTCAAAGTATGAATCATCTGAATTCCACCTATATTTAAAGCTTACAAGTAAGCAATAACCTTTATCACTTAAAATCCTGGTTTAATAGAAAAATACATCTAACTTAACTTTATAGTTGAAAATGATGTTCGCTTGCATTTTCTAAAAGAATACTTTACAGCAGAAATTCTCAAATCGTTATGTTTTGGGAAAACTAAGTTTATTTTGTCGAAATCATTTGTTTTGTAGGAAATTAGACATTTTCTATAAAATGTTTTTAATGGTGTCATGCAAAAATTGAAAATAACGTCCCAAAAACCAAATTAGCCAAATATTACAAAACATTTAAATCCAAATTTAGCTGAATCAAATGTAACAAATTTATTGTAACCGAGCTCCTATGGCACCGACACGCCTAAGTCTGAGGATTACCTAAAAATATCAGTCAAATAGAAGATCAGTTTTCGAAACCCAGTGTATAAGAAATAACTTTACATAGTTAATTTCTATAAGACAGATTTAGCAGAACGGATTCATATCAGAGCGGTACAAATACGGACATATATCCTACCCCCATTCGCTGCACACCATCTTTGACCATCCCAACACACTATATGGGGTATGAAACACCCATTCAACCCTACACACCACTTTGTCCCAATATGACACTTTTTAGAAAATTTGCAGTTGAACTGCCAGTGTAATAGGCGAGTTATCACCATTCACAAAAATACTTCCTCCACATAATATAACTCATCCCAAATGCAAATACAAAATAGATCGAAAATCAGACATGCTACAGTTATACATGCATGACATAACAGATACAAAGTATACATAGCATTTTTTAGATTTCACATAGCCTACCACAAAGTTTATTAACCGTATAACATTTCAAATACACATCAGATATCATAATTAATACTTACATATGATCAAATTCTATGTTTTATAGCTTATTAGATCACATACTAACCCCATGGAAGGCCTACATTCAATCAGAACAACGTTTATAGCCCAAGGGTAAAACTTAGAATTTTGGGCCCACACGGTCTAGCACACAGCCTCACACATGCCTGTGTGGCCCACACGCTGTGTGGTCCACACGGCCCAAATGGCACAAACGATTTCCAACACATAGTCCAGCGCACGACCAACCACACAACCTAGCACACGACCATGTGACATCGACAGGTTACTTTTTTGGCTTTCGCCAATCACTATTTTTCGTGTTTTGTGTTACACACCTGAGTCTTTTCTGATATACTTCCTAAAAACATATAATCCCACACCTAAACCAACAATTAGCATAGCCCATATCAGTAAAGGTTCACGAATTTAAATGAAAGTTTCTTACAAACGAACTAACAAAAAACCCTCCAAAAACACATTCGAGACCCTTACCACTAAACGGACAGCAATCACACTAATTTTAGGATGTTGGAGGATCATCAATCGTCTCATGAACTTCCCATAAAACGAATCAAATTAATTAGATAACCCAAAATACGAATATTTGCATAAAAATCTTGAAATTTAAGCATAGCCAAAAACCCAACGAACAATTGTAACAAATGAATTGAGTAAAACAATAAAACCTTACCTCTGTGAAATGAACCCGACTAAATGAAGCCAAAGAACCAAAACCATTTATAAATGATGGTAACAAAAGAAAGAACACAAAATAAAGAAACAAACCTACCAAGAAGAAACGAATAGGAGTAAAAACGTGGGAAGGGAGAACAACTAAAAGGAAAAGAAAAGTAACTAATGAAACGTGGGAAATAGGGAAAGAAAATCAATTAAAAAATAAAACAAAGATGAATTGAAACAGAGGGAAACATGGGATATTTTGGAAATATAATTTTAATTAATTTTAATTTACAACAAATTTATCCTCAAAAGAAATCAACTAATATCCCACTATTAGCATAAAAATATTTTCATTTGCTCATGCAGGGATTCAAACTCAAGACCTTCGACATAGAATTAAGGCACTTATCCACTAATACAAATACTTAATTATAACCAAATTTAACAAATCACAAATACAAGTTTTGAGGCGTTACATCTAGCCTCCTTTGATGAACAAGTATTAGAAAAAAACTATAATGGCTTTTAATCAACCCTCTCTGTTGACTTAAATGAGGAAAACTGAAGTAATGATGAACCTTCTCTATACTCTTGAAGAATTGATGCAAAAATTCTATTAAGAAACTATAACACCCTATTACCCGATCCGATTGTTGGGTATGAACGAAAGGATGCCACATTCATTGTTGGAACAATAACAATCAATTTACGATCAAATTATGCAATTTATTAAAATGGGTCAAGAATTATACATTCAATGTGAAATACAATCTTTTTTAACTTTGTACGAGCTTACAGCTCTAAAGCAATGTTGAAACCGAAGAAGGATTAAAATGAAATGTTTCAAAACTTTAGGGTCAACATCATGACGTGAGGGAATTCCTCATCACGACATGACTTTGTAACGCCTCAAAAATTTGAATGTTTAATTGTGGGATTCTGTAGTAATTAAATTTATGTATCTATGGTTTTGTGCTCTGCTTAAGTGCTCGAAGCCAGGACTTCGAGTCGTGTCTTTAGAAATTTTGTTAATTTAATTTTAATTAATCTCTACTTTTGGGTCGTTGACTTAAACTTAATTCTGTGTAAACTATGTCAAGAATGAGCCTGCTTTCACTGGTTAAGCACTTGTTTACTCTTTGGTCTTGTGTTTGAGTCTTTTCAAAAGCGAAGCAATGATGTATTTTGCTGCTTTGGAAAATTAGTTTTGGTTATCTATTTATTTTAAAACTAATTATTTTAGTTTTATTTTTCCTTTCTTTTTTTATCGTTTCTCTTTCGTTCCTTTTTCTTTTTCTTTTCTTTTCTTCATTTTTTCTTTTCTTTTCTTTTCTTTTCTTCCTTGGATTGTTGTGATAACGCCGATGTGTGATCAGGTAAGTACGCACTTCACTGTTGCTGATTTATAGGTTAATTAGGTAGATTTTTTATTTGTAGAACTTCTATCAATCGGTTATTTCGCTTGTTTATGTTGGAGTTGCTCAACTCGATTTGTTTCGACCTACTTTTAATCGATTGTTTGGTTTCTTTTAAGGCAAGGAAATTGAAAGCAGCGATCCTCAGCGTAATAACTCTAGTAATTACTGTTGATTCTGTCAGTGAGTATGGTTTCATTGTCAGTAAGTCTGGCCGTGTGGTAGCCCGTGTGAGCCACACGACAATGTGATAGGCTGTGTGTTAGGCCATGTAACACACTATCTACCAAATTCAAGGCACAAGGCAAGGGACACGAGCATCTGTCCAGGCCGCTTGTGGTCAGCTTAGTGTAAGGTTCACACAGGCCAAGGAGATGAGCCTGTGTCTAGGAGATGAGCATCTTTGCATAAAAATCTTGAAATTTCAGCATAGCCAAAAACCTAACGAACAATTGTATCAAATGAATTCAGTACAACAATAAAACCTTACCTCTGTGAAATGAACCCTACTAAACGAAGCCAAAGAACCAAAACCATTTGAAAATGACGGTAACAAAAGAAAGAACACAAAACAAAGAAACAAACCAACCAAGAGGAAACGAATAGGAGCAAAAACGTGGGAAGGGAGAACAACTAAAAGAAAAAGAAAAGTAACTAATGAAACATGGGAAATAGGGAAAGAAAATTAATTAAAAAATAAAAACAAAGATAATTGAAACAGAGGGAAACGTGGGATATTTTAGAAATATAATTTTAATTAATTTAATTTACAACAAATTTATCTTCAAAAGAAATCAAATCCTATCCCACTATTAGCATAAAAATATTTTCATTTGCTCACGCAGGGATTCAAACTCAAGACCTTCGACATAGAATTAAGGCACTTATCCACTGATACAAATACTTAATTATAACCAAATCTAACAAATCACAAATACAAGTTTTGAGGCGTTACATCTAGCCTCCTTTGATGAACAAGTATTAGAAAAGAACTATAATGGCTTTTAATCAACCCTCTCTGTTGACTTAAATTAGGCAAACTGAAGTAGATGAACCTTCTCTATAATCTTGAAGAATTGATGCAAAAATTCTATTAAGAAACTGTAACACCCTATTACCCTATCCGATTGTCGGGTATGAACTAAAGGATGCCACATTCGTTGTTGGAGCAATAACAATCAATTTACGATCAAATTATGCAATTTATTGAAATGGGTCAAGAATTATACATTCAATGTGAAATACAATCATTTTCGATCTTTGTACGAGCTTACAGCTCTAAAGCAAAGTTGAAACCGAAGAAGGATTAAAATGAAATGTTTCAAAACTTTAGGGTCAACATCGTGACGTGAGGGAATTCCTCATCACGACGTGACTTTGTAAAGCCTCAGAAATTTGAATGTTTAAAAGTGGGATTCTGTAGTAATTAAATTTATGTATATATGGTTTTGTGCTCTACTTATGTGCTCGAGGCCAGGACTTCTAGTCGTGTCTTTAGAAATTTTGTTAATTTAATTTTAATTAATCTCTACTTTTGGGTCGTTGACTTAAATTTAATTTTCTATAAACTAGTGTTAAGAGTGAGCCTACTTTCACTGGTTAAGCATCTATTTACTCTTTGGTCTTGTGTTTGAGTCTTTGCAAAAGTGAAGCAATGATGTATTTTGATGCTTTGCAAAAATTAGTTTTGGTTATCTATTTATTTTAAAACTAATTATTTTAGTTTTATTTTTTATTTCTTTTTTTTATCGTTTCTCTTTCGTTCCTTTTTCTTTTTCTTTTCTTTTCTTCATTTTTTCTTTTCTTCCTTGGATTGCTCTGATAGCGCCAGTGTGTGATCAGGTAAGTAAGCGCTTCACTGTTGCTGATTCATAGGTTAATTACGTAGATTTTTCATTTGTAGAACTTCTATCAATCGGTTGTTTCGCTTGTTTTTGTCGGAGTTGCTCGACTCGTTTTGTTTCGACCTACTTTTAATCAACAGTTTGGTTTCTTTTTAGGCGAGAAAATTGAACGCAGCGATCCTCAGCGTAATAACTCTAGTAATTACAGTTGATTCTGTTTGTAAGTATGGCTTCGTTGAAGGTTTACGTCAGAACTTTCAACATAGTTATTTTGCACATAATTGGGTATTGTTGTCAATTAAATTGTTTAATCGAGTTATTGAATGGTCTTTTTAGCCTACAGGAGTCTTCCACGTTGTTCCTACGTCAGAATTACTTCAGGTGCGTACCAGAAACCCAATTTTTATGAATTTTAGACACCAAAAACCATAGTTATCGACACCACACGACCGTGTGTCTGGCCGTGTCGTAGCCTGTGTGAGCCACACGACAACGTGATAGGCTGTGTGTTAGGCTATGTAACACACTGTCTACCAAATTTAGGGCACACAGGCAAGGGGCACGAGCATCTGTCCAGGCCGCTTGTGGTCAGGTTAGTGTAAGGTTCACACAGGCCAAGGAGTTGAGCCTAAGTCTATGTCTTATAACTCACTGAGTACAAGATAAGAATTACACAAGTTAGGGACACGGGAGTGTAGGTAAGGCCCAGAATTTATCTTTAAGGCCGCAGGCGTCGTCTAACGCGAACGTAGGCCTCCCGTAGTGTATTTATAATTTGAATTAGATCTTATGAGAACTATTTTATGCTTTGAGACTGAGGTATTGATTGTATAAATGTATATTGATTGAGGTGAATGTCGATGATACTAATCCGTATCACCTAACTATGAATTGAATCTGAATGACTATGTATATACTCTTGACATCGGTAATTTGAATTTGCATTGGATGGGAATTATGTAAAGAATGAAGTGATCTATTCTGACTCAGTGGCTAGGCCATGATTTATATGTAAATCTGGTGTTTTATCGCGATTTTATATGGCAACTAGTGTACATCTCATTGCACATGTCGGACCGACATTATATGGTATGTAGGGCTGGATGGGTATTAAATGCCTTTAATGGTGTGCTGGGATGGTCGGAAATGGTGTGTAGCGAATGGGGGTGGGTAGGAATAACAACATATGTTTCTGATCTGGTCTGTATCTGAACTGGAATTGTTCTGCCATATAACTGATATGTTAAATCTTTACTAGATATTTTATGATTTTGATTAGAATTTAAGATTCGATAATTCATTATTGTAGTTGTGCTTCTGATTGAATCAATGTTAGTTATACACTGAGTTCCCTACTCACTGTATTGTTGATTAAATTTCAGGTAACTCACAGACTTGATCGGGTTGACGTAATGAGAGCTCGGTCAATCTGCCTTAGTAGTTTCAGTACTTCGTAGTACTATGACTTTTCTAAGATTGTTGAACTATTGGTTGAATTTTATAGTTGATATAATCTGTCAAATGGTTTTAATTGTACTTATAAAAGCTAGTTTTCCTAGTAACGTTAGTGTAACTCTTCGAACTAGGTCTAAACACATTGGTCAGGCTTGAGGTGTTACATTTAGTGGTATCAGAGTTAGGTTAGTCAACATTCAGATTATGTTTTAAGCAAATAATGTGAATTAAAGGATAGCTAAATGAAAATAGGATATTTGAGTCATTCTGAAAACTAATTTTTTTATAAATAACCGAGCTTCCGAAGTTGAACCTGTAAGTATTTCTGTTTCACTATCGTGACTAGTAGAAAAACTGTAGTGATTAAACTGTTATCTGGTTAAATAATCAAATATGAAGATAGGGGCATTATGTTAAAGCCCAGACTATACACTCTGACATTATCAATGCCAAGGACGCCAAGGACGTGGGTCGTGGACGTGGGTCTCATGGGCGTTATGAACTCCAAGGACGCCGAGGAGGAGCCCGATTAGAGTCATCCTCTATGGGTAGTATGCCCAATCAGAAGACTAGTGAGACAATTGATACTCCTACTGCTGAGACGAAGTCCCAAACTCTGACAGCTGGGGACGATGTAATATTTCAAGCCATGATTCGGGCATTAGAAAAGGTCGTTGGGACCCATTCTAGATCTAGAGGCCAAGGGTCGGTTACTGAACGACTCTAGTCGAATGGTGTTGAGTTGTTTAGGGGCGACATTAGAGTCGCCCCTATTGTTGTTGAATATTGGCTCAACGCCACCAAGCATATCACGACTGACATTAACTGCACTCTCACTTAGAAATTGAGGGGTGTTGTATCCCTATTCCAGGATGAACCCTATCAGTGGTAGTTGATGGTTGAGCAAGGTGTTCAACTCAAACAGGTTGATTCGGACAATTTCAAGAATGCCTTCTATAGTAAGCATGTAGGGGCGAGTTATGTGGAGGCTCATCGATGCAAGTTTAAGAGCTTGGTTCAGGGTGATTGATACGTGGCCAATTACGAGGCCGAGTTTCTGAGGCTGGACTGGTACACGTGAGCTCTAGTAGCATCTGACTATGATAAATATGTGAAGTTTGAGGAAGGGTTCCGCTATGATCTACGGGTTCTGATAGCTCCTCAAAGGGAGCGAGTTTTTCTGGCATTGTTTGATAAGGCTACGATAGTGAAGCGCAATAAGCGCGAGCGATGTAACGGTGAGATAGATCAGTGTAAGACAAAAAGGGATTTAGGTCCATCTAGTTCTGGACAGCGCCCTAAGAAATTGGTGAGGCTTAACCGGCCTCCGAGGTCTGAGGCACCAACTACAATGACTGAGGTTCAACTCTATAGAGATTGCGGGAAGCACAACCCGAGTGAGTGCTGGAGAAAGTTGGAAGCATGCCTCTATTGTGGATTGATGGAGCATCGAGTCAGGGATTGTCCTCGTCGACCAGATCAGGTTTTAGTTGTGGCAGCAACTTCTATTTTGGGTCATGCTTAGCCTCCGAGAGTAGGTCAGCAACCATCTAGAGGTCGTGGTATTGTCAAATGAGGTAATGGTTCTGGTAAAGGTCAGAGAGCACTGGTGTAACACCCTGAATTTTGGGCCTAGAAGAAATAGGTTTTGAATAAGGGAACAGATAGGAGACTGCACATAAATATTTAGTTGTGCAAGGAAATGACATAAATGAATGTCTATTTCAATGGTTAAGTGATTTAGGAGTGTTTGGAAGTGTTTAAGAAGTCAGGGGTTTAAGCCTTGGCTTATGCAATTTTTTTTTTTAAGTGAATAAAATCATTGGATCTTGATAGTAGGTTCTTTAAGTGTTGTGGTTAAAATATGATACAAAGGAGTTGTTGGTCTAGTGGTAAGGGGCGTGTGGAGTGTACATGGGGTTTAAGGTTCGAAAGGTGGCGCATCAGAAAAATGAGTATTTATTTTGCTGCCTAATTCGTGTAGGTGGTAGAGTTGGATTGAAATACTACTAAATGGAGTTTGAACTAGTCATGCAGAGAACTGAGGAGGGATGTTTGGAGAGATTGTAGGAGAAGCATATGGGATTAAGGGAATATTTGATTTTAATTAATTCTTTTCCCAAATTCAGTTTCATTTTTTTCCCAGAATCCCTCCAACAAGTCTGACGTTACTCTCTTCCTCCTCTACCATCTTTCCTTTTTATTTTTTTTCCTATGCCTCCATAGCCGAATTCTGTCTTTTTTTTACCCACATCTTTTGTTTTTTTTTCTCTTGACTTGAATCTCCTAATGTTGCTGTCGAAATCTCCTCTCTTCTCTGTTGGCGATTGCTTTTCTTTGCTTCTACCAAAAGTCCCCTTCATTCTCTCTTTTCCGTCGATTTCTTCCTTAAATGGTCTTCTGTCTTTTCAATGTTGGCTGCAATGGTGGGTAAGTCTTTTGGTAAGAGGGCTATGCCTCACTTGATTTGGAGAAGTTTTCATTTATTTTTTTTTGAGAGGTTCTTAACTCTCTATTGTGTCGATTTTTGTTTTGGCAGCAACAAATCATAACGAACGGGGTTTTCCTACGAGATAGTTCTTTTCATCTTTCGGAACGGTTGGGGTAAGAAATATATTTAGAGATCATTTGTTGTTGGCTTAATTGCAGTAGTTTAAGTCATGACTGATTTTGACAGGGGATTGTCGTTCTCAGGTGTTGTTCACATCAGGAGCGTTTGCGTACAAAAAATCATGTCAATTGTGTAAACACCCCATTCAAATGTAGAATGGAAAAAAGTTGAAAAGCAAGAAATACGGTGGTTGAGACCATGCAGGCGTACTCGTGAGGCAAGCCCAACCCGAGAAACATGGGCGTTTGACTGTAAAGGCCTCCACGAGCAATTTTGTTGCTTCTCCTTCTCTGTGGTTTCATTTTCTTTTGGCTTCCTCTCTATTCTTCGACCTTGGTTCCCAATTAAACTGTGGGATTTGTTGACTTGTCGACATTATGGTGTAATTGTGGCTTCTTTCTATCTAATTTCAATTGCGATTTAATTCAAGAAAGATCAAGGGGCTCGAAATCGTCCGTCGATGACTTAGTTGCGAGAGAATTATCATATGTTGAAGATATAAAACATTTGAAACACAAGAAAAAGTAAACTACTACATAAATTTTACTTTGACACATAATTTATAGATATTATATATAGTCTTCAAGCTCTTGTTCCAGTTCAACATCTTCATAACTCTGATATGTTTAAGAGACGAACCCTGCAATTTAATTAACCCAAAAAAATAATGAAAAAAGAAAGATAACTTTTATATATAAGCCAAATAAAATTGGGTTTTTCTCTGTGTGCGCGTGTGTTGGATTCCATTAGATTTTCACCTTTGATTAATTGTAATTAAGCATCAAGGCAAATGATGTTCATTTTCTTCCACGCAAACAAGACTACACGTTTGGAGTAGTACATATGCCCAGTTGGATCACAGTAACACTGCATCAACATCACCACCACCATCATTATCATCTTAATATTTGCATACATGTATGTAGGATGAAGGAAACAATGGTGGTTTGATATACCTTATAGATCCTACCAAGGCCGTTACGACCAGACGGAACATAGCGCTCTTCCGCAACCCATCCAGGGAGCAACCAGTCATAAGGAGCATCGCTGTTGTCAAAGTACTTGACGATGACACTATGTGATATCCTACTGCCCCTTTTTTCAACCTGCTCTTTCACCGCTTTCAAGGTGGCTAGCGTCAATGGTGATTGCTCCTTAGCCTGTTGCTCATGTGTTGTCGCTGCTGCTGGTGGTCTTTCCCACTTCCTCTTCCTCGAGCTCGACTCACCTCTCTCTACCTCCATCACTGCCTTAAAACCTACAATGCTTATTGTTTTATATGAACCTTTTCATTTCTCATCATCTATATATAGCCCCAGCGTGGGTTGTTAGTTTTGCAATTTTCCATATTTGCCTCTCATTTTCCTCTTTTCTTTTGCATTTATCCCTTATGGTATTGAATCATTTTTTTCTAAATTGATTGAGCATAATTTTTAAAAAAAAATTAGGTTTACTCTATTGGTTATACAATTATTCTCAAATAAGGTTAAAAAGAAAATGGTGAGCCAAAACCATTATATAGACCATTAATAAAACGAATCTGCATTAGATTTTTACGTTATACTTATACTTAAAATAAAATATTAAAAAAGGCAAGTGACCTGGAAATTTTCCTGTAATAATTGAGACTAATCATTGCTTTAATTTATTAATATAATATATTTTTATTTTAATTGAGAATATTAGTTTATTTAGTATATATTCAATGATAAAAAATCATAAAAACTACACATGATTTTTGGTCCAATATATAATTTGATACATGAATTTTGATTTTGTACAATTACACATTTTTTTTATTACTAAAAATATTATTATCGGTGTAGCATGTAGCATCATTTTACATCTACATTACATATGGTTTACATAAATATTATATATATTTTATAATTACAAGAAATTTTAATTTCCTAAACTTATTTGCTTGATAGTGTAATTACATCATAATTCCGATGTTCTGTTTAGTAGCACGAATTTTAATTACATAGTTACAATTTTTAATTTTTTTAAATGATAATTACTGTAAAAAATAATTAATAATATTTTTTAAAAAATCTAAACAATTAACAAAAATTAAAATCAAATCATATGGTGTCGATTGAGTCTTAGCTCGACTGGCATGGGCATTGTTGCTAATGCAAGAGGACCTAGGTTCGAGTGCGCTGAAGCACATTATCCGCCTATTTATGGGTTGGAAAGGGGTTATGGGTAGTTCTACGCATTGCCTAAAAAAGAATAGATATGATCTGATCATATGCAATTTTCTAATTGCTCTAGCTTTCCATATTTGTAACTTGAATCTATATCATTAAGATTGTCAGGATCTTATTTTCATATCTATTCTTCAAAGTATGAATCATCTCAATTCCACCTATATTTAAAGCTTACAAGTAAGCAATAACCTTTATCACTTAAAATCCTGGTTTAATAGAAAAATACATCTAACTTAACTTTATAGTTGAAAATGATGCCTGCTTGCATTTTCTAAAAGAATACTTTACAGCAGAAATTCTCAAATCGATATGTTTTTGGGAAACTAAGTTTATTTTGTCGAAATCATTTGTTTTGTAGGAAATTAGACATTTTCTATAAAATGTTTTTAATGGTGTCATGCCAAAATTGAAAATAACGTCCCAAAAACCAAATTAGCCAAATATTACAAAACATTTAAATCCAAATTTAGCTGAATCAAATGTAATAAATTTATTGTAACCGAGCTCCTATGGCACCGACACGCCTAAGTCTGAGGATTACTTAAAAATATCAGTCAAATAGAAGATCAGTTTTCGAAACCCAGTGTATAAGAAATAACTTTACATAGTTAATTTCTATAAGACAGATTTAGCAGAACGGATTCATATCAGAGCGGTACAAATACAGACATATATCCTACCCCCATCCGCTGCACACCATCTTTGACCATCCCAACACACTATATGGGGTATGAAACACCCATTCAACCCTACACACCACTTTGTCCCAATATGACACTTTTCAGAAAATTTGCAGTTGAACTGCCAGTGTAATAGGCGAGTTATCACCATTCACAAAAATACTTCCTCCACATAATATAACTCATCCCAAATGCAAATACAAAATAGATCGAAAATCAGACATGCTACAGTTATACATGCATGACATAACAGATACAAAGAATACATAGCATTTTTTAGATTTCACATAGCCTACCACAAAGTTTATTAACCGTATAACATTTCAAATACACATCAGATATCATAATTAATACTTACATATGATCAAATTCTACGTTTTATAGCTTATTAGATCACATACTAACCCCATGGAAGGCCTACATTCAATCAGAACAACGTTTATAGCCCAAGGGTAAAACTTAGAATTTTGGGCCCACACGGTCTAGCACACAGCCTCACACATGCCTGTGTGGCCCACACGCAGTGTAGTCCACACGGCCCAAATGGCACAAACGATTTCCAACACATAGTCCAGCGCACGACCAACCACACAACCTAGCACACGACCATGTGGCATCGACAGGTTACTTTTTTGGCTTTCGCCAATCACTATTTTTCGTGTTTTGTGTTACACACCTGAGTCTTTTCTGATATACTTCCTAAAAACATATAATCCCACACCTAAACCAACAATTAGCATAGCCCATATCAGTAAAGGTTCACGAATTTAAATGAAAGTTTCTTACAAACGAACTAACAAAAAACCCTCCAAAAACACATTCGAGACCCTTACCACTAAACGGACAGCAATCACACGAATTTTAGGATGTTGGAGGATCATCAATCGTCTCATGAACTTCCCATAAAACGAATCAAATTAATTAGATAACCCAAAATACGAATCTTTGCATAAAAATCTTGAAATTTAAGCATAGCCAAAAACCCAACGAACAATTGTAACAAATGAATTGAGTAAAACAATAAAACCTTACCTCTGTGAAATGAACCCGACTAAATGAAGCCAAAGAACCAAAACCATTTATAAATGATGGTAACAAAAGAAAGAACACAAAATAAAGAAACAAACCTACCAAGAAGAAACGAATAGGAGTAAAAACGTGGGAAGGGAGAACAACTAAAAGGAAAAGAAAAGTAACTAATGAAACGTGGGAAATAGGGAAAGAAAATCAATTAAAAAATAAAACAAAGATGAATTGAAACAGAGGGAAACATGGGATATTTTGGAAATATAATTTTAATTAATTTTAATTTACAACAAATTTATCCTCAAAATAAATCAACTAATATCCCACTATTAGCATAAAAATATTTTCATTTGCTCATGCAGGGATTCAAACTCAAGACCTTCAACATAGAATTAAGGCACTTATCCACTAATACAAATACTTAATTATAACCAAATTTAACAAATCACAAATACAAGTTTTGAGGCGTTACATCTAGCCTCCTTTGATGAACAAGTATCAGAAAAAAACTATAATGGCTTTTAATCAACCCTCTCTGTTGACTTAAATGAGGAAAACTGAAGTAATGATGAACCTTCTCTATACTCTTGAAGAATTGATGCAAAAATTCTATTAAGAAACTATAACACCCTATTACCCGATCCGATTGTTGGGTATGAACGAAAGGATGCCACATTCATTGTTGGAACAATAACAATCAATTTACGATCAAATTATGCAATTTATTAAAATGGGTCAAGAATTATACATTCAATGTGAAATACAATCTTTTTTTAACTTTGTACGAGCTTACAGCTCTAAAGCAATGTTGAAACCGAAGAAGGATTAAAATGAAATGTTTCAAAACTTTAGGGTCAACATCATGACGTGAGGGAATTCCTCATCACGACATGACCTTGTAACGCCTCAAAAATTTGAATGTTTAATTGTGGGATTCTGTAGTAATTAAATTTATGTATCTATGGTTTTGTGCTCTGCTTAAGTGCTCGAAGCCAGGACTTCGAGCCGTGTCTTTAGAAATTTTGTTAATTTAATTTTAATTAATCTCTACTTTTGGGTCGTTGACTTAAACTTAATTCTGTGTAAACTATGTCAAGAATGAGCCTGCTTTCACTGGTTAAGCACTTGTTTACTCTTTGGTCTTGTGTTTGAGTCTTTGCAAAAGCGAAGCAATGATGTATTTTACTGCTTTGGAAAATTAGTTTTGGTTATCTATTTATTTTAAAACTAATTATTTTAGTTTTATTTTTCCTTTCTTTTTTTATCGTTTCTCTTTCGTTCCTTTTTCTTTTTCTTTTTTTTTCTTCATTTTTTCTTTTCTTTTTTTTTTCTTTTCTTCCTTGGATTGTTGTGATAACGCCGATGTGTGATCAGGTAAGTACGCACTTCACTGTTGCTGATTTATAGGTTAATTAGGTAGATTTTTTATTTGTAGAACTTCTATCAATCGGTTGTTTCGCTTGTTTATGTTGGAGTTGCTCAACTCGATTTGTTTGGACCTACTTTTAATCGATTGTTTGGTTTCTTTTAAGGCGAGGAATTGAAAGCAGCGATCCTCAGCGTAATAACTCTAGTAATTATTGTTGATTCTGTCAGTAAGTATGGTTTCATTGTCAATAAGTCTGGCCGTGTGGTAGCCCGTGTGAGCCACACGACAGGCTGTGTGTTAGGCCATGTAACACACTATCTACCAAATTCTAGGCACACAGGCAAGAGACACGAGCATCTGTCCAGGCCGCTTGTGGTCAGCTTAGTGTAAGGTTCACACAGGCCAAGGAGATGAGCCTGTGTCTAGGTTGTATAACTCACTGAGTACAAGATAAGAATTACACAAGTTAGGGACACGGGTGTGTAGAAAAGGCCGGGAATTTATCTTTAACGTCACAGGCGTCGTCTAACGCGAACGTAGGCCTCCCATAGTGTATTTATAATGTGAATTAGATCTTATGAGAACTATTTTATGCTCTGAGGTTGAGGTATTGATTGTATAAATGTATATTGATTGAGGTGAATGTGGATGATACTAATCCGTATCACCTAACTATGAATTGAATTTGAATGACTGTTTATATACTCTTAACATCAGTAATTTGAATTTGCATTGGATGGGAATTATGTAAAGAACGAAGTGATATATTCTGACTCAGTGGCTAGGCCATGATTTATATGTAAATCTGGTGTTTTATCGCGATTTGATATGACAGCTAGTATGCATCTCATTGCACATGTCGGACCGACATTATATGGTGTGTAGGGCTGGATGGGTATTAAATGCCCTTAATGATGTGCTGGGAAGGTCGGAGAAGGTGTGTAGCGAATGGGGGTGGGTGGGTAGGAATAACTACATATGTTTCTGATCTGGTCTGTATCTGAACTGGAATTGTTCTGCCATATAACTGATACGTTAAATCTGTGCTAGATATTTGATGATTCTGATTAGAATTTAAGATTCGATAATTCATTATTATAGTTGTGCTTTTGATTGAATCTATGTTAGTTATACACTGAGTTCCCTACTGCATAGACGGAGTCCTAAACTCCGACGGTTGGGGATGATGTACTATTTCAAGCCATGATTTGGGCATTAGAAAAGGTCGTTGAGACCCATTCTAGATCTAGATGCCAAGGGTCGGTTACTGAATGACTCTAGTCGAATGGTGTTGAGTTGTTTAGGGGCGACATTAGAGTCACCCCTATTGTTGTTGAATATTGGCTCAAGGCCACCAAGCATATCATGACTGATATTAACTACACTCTCACTTAGAAATTGAGGGGTGTTGTATCCCTATCTAGGATGAACCTATCAGTGGTAGTTGATGGTTTAGCAAGGTGTTCAGCTCGAACAGGTTGATTGGGACTATTTCAAGAATACCTTCTAGAGTAAGCATGTGGGGGCGAGTTATGTGGAAGCTCATCGATGCGAGTTTATGAGCCTGGTTCAGGGTGATTGATATGTGGCCAAGTATGAGGCTGAGTTTCTGAGACTGTACTGGTATACGCGAGCTCTGGTAGCATCTGACTATGATAAATATGTAAGGTTTGAGGAAGGGTTCCATTATGATCTACGGGTTCTGATAGCTCCTCAAAAGGAGCGAGTTTTTGCGGCATTGTTTGATAAGGCTACAATAGTGAAGTCCAATAAGCGCGAGCAGTGTAACGATGAGATAGATCAATGTAAGACAAAAATGAATTTAGGTCCATCTAATTCTGGACATGGCCCTAAGAAATGGATGAGGTTTAGCCAGCCTCCGAGGTCTGAGGCACCAGTTACAATGACTGAGGTTCAACTTTGTAGAGATTGCAGGAAGCACAACCTGAGCGAGTACCGGAGAAAGTTGGAAGCATGCCTCTATTGTGGATTGATGGAGCATCGAGTCAGGGATTGTCCTCGTCGACCAGATCAAGTTTTAGGTGTGGCAGTAACTTCCATTCTGGGTCATGCTTAGCCTCCGAGAGTAGGTCAGCAACCATCTAGAGGTTGTGGTATTGTCAGATGAGGTAATGGTTCTGGTAAAGGTCAGAGAGCACCGATGTAACTCCCTGAATTTTGGGCCTAGAAAAAATAGGTTTTGAATAAGGGAACAGATAGGAGACTGCACATAAATATTTAGTTATGCAAGGAAGTGACATAAATAAATGTCTACTTCAAGCCTTAGCTTATGCAATTTTTTTATTTTAAGTGAATAGAATCATTGGATCTAGATAGTAGGTTCTTAAAGTATTATGGTTAAAATATGATACAAATGAGTTGTTGGTCTAGTGGTAAGGGGCGTGTGGAGTGTACATGGGGTCTAAGGTTCGAGTGGTGGTGCATCAAAAAAAGGAGTATTTATTTTACTGCCTAATTCGTGTAGGTGGTAGAGTTGGATTGAAATACTACTAAATGGAGTTTGAACTGGTCATAGAGAGAACTGATGAGGGATATTTGGAAAGAGTTTAGGAGAAAATATGGTATTGAGGGAATATCTGATTTTAATTAATTCTTTTCCCAAATTCAGTTTCATTTTTTTCCCAGAATCCCTCTAACAAGTCTAACATTACTCTCTTCCTCCTCTACCATCTTTCCTTTTTATTTTTTTTCCAATGCCTCCATAGCTGAATTCTGTCTTTTTTTACCCTCATTTTTTATTTCGTTTTCTCTTTACTTGAATCTCCCAATGTTGCTGTCGAAATCTCTTCTCTTCTCTGTTGGCGATTGCTTCTCCTTGTTTCTACCAAAACTCCCCTTCATTCTCTCTTTTCCGTCGATTTCTTCCTTAAACGGTCTTCTGTCTTTTCAATGTTGGCTGCGTTGGTGGGTAAGTCTTTTGGTAAGAGGGTTATGCCTCACTTGATTTGGAGAAGTTTTCATTTATTATTATTTTTTTGAGAGGTTCTTAACTCTCTATTGTGTCTAATTTTGTTTTGGCAGCAACAAATCGTAACGAACGGGGTTTTACTACGAGATAGTTCTTTTCATCTTTCGGAATGGTTGGGGTAAGCAATATATTTAGAGATCGTTTGTTGTTGGCTTAATTGCAGTAGTTTAAGTCATGACTGATTTTGGCAGGGGATTGTCGTTCTCATGTGCTGTTCACATCAGGAGCGTTTGCGTACAAAAAATCATGTCAGTTGTGTAAACACCCCATTCAACTGTAGAACGGAAAAAAGTCGAAAAGTAAGAAATACGGTGGTTGAGAGCACGCAGGCATACGATCACTCGTGTGGCAAGCCCAACCCGAGAAACATGGGCATTTGACTGTAAAGGCCTCCATGAGCAAATTCATGGGCTTGGGCCGTAATGGGCCACGTTTGTCCAAAATAGGCCCTGTGGGCCCCCACATGGATGAAATCCACAATTTAAGGCAAATACTGCACTAGGCTATGTGGATTCCATAGCCGTGGCAAAATCTGGGCTGAGCAGGCCGCACGAGCGTATAGGCCACTTGGGCTGAGTATTGGGCATTGGGTTCATTTACACTGTTATGACCATTTAGATTACTTGAGTCGCTCGAAGCGACTGTGGACCTTTTGAGAGGTCAATAAAATGATCAAATTACCTCCATAGTGTAAAATGACCGAATTACACCCACAGGGTAAAATGACTAAATTACCCTCACGACATAAAATGATCAAATTACTCCTACAGGGTAAAATGATCGAAATACCCCTGAAGGATAAACTAACCAAAATACCCCCAAAGGGTAAAATGACTAAAATACCCCCATAGGGTAAAATGGTTGTTATACCCCTAGAAGATGAAATGACCGTTATAGCCTTATGATATGTATGGCTGATTTGTTCTATGATATATATATATGACTGTTACTAAGTATGACGTTCTACATTCATGAATGGTCTATGACACGACATTTTGCATACACGTACGATATTATGTCACGACATATTACATGGGGATGGGTTGTTATATTTGGAGGAAGTGTACCATACTGATAAGGTTGCACGGGTAGCCCAAGACGACTGTGGACCTACTGATGGCTATATGCCGTTTATTTTACTGGCAGCTTTGCTTCGATATTGGTGTGTTCGTTAGGTGGGTCAATTTTATCCCCACATGGTGTGTTGGTGGTATGGAGTGGTGTGTTGGCTGGATTGGGATAGGTTGCATTATTGCACTGTACTGATACTGTATTGGGCTAATGCCCACATTGTTACTGTATTGGGCTAAGGCCCACATTGTTACTATTTTGGGCTAAGGCCCACATTGTTACTGTATTTGGCTAAAGCCCACACTATACGGTTAATGAATAGGGCTCAGGCCAGACTGTCACTGCTTGTATACTGATTGACTGATAGGGGATTACACATTGAGTTTCGTAAACTCACTCTTTCCTTTTAACCGTGCAGGTAATCCTTAGTCTTAGGCGATTTGGTGCTGCGAGGGACTCGGAAGTGGCCATACAACTACAGCAATTCTATATTTGCTTTCATTTAATGTTTATGTTGGGTTTTGTTTATGTAATAAGGCCTTTAAGTTTGTTTAAATTTTTAATTGGGCTCTTTTTTACTTATTTTAAACTGCTAATTTAGGAGATGTCGACTTTTCAAAATAATTATTGTTTTCAAATACAAGAAATTTAAACATTAGAGTTTTCAAAAGCTTCCGCGATTTTAGATCAACCTTTTATATCAAAAGCAGACAACAAGGCAAACGTTTTGGCTAGATGATTTGTTAAATAATAATTACGGGGTTTTGATACCTAGAAATAAACTTTTACCAACGAGTCCAATCTTTCGAAAGACACTTCAATGTGACACGCCAGATCCAACCGTAACGTCTAGCCGGGTTTAGGGTGTTACAACTGGCTACAGGTATGAGTCAGACTGAGGCACGATAGGTTACACTGGTTTATGTGGCGAGACGCCGAGAAGGCAATGATGATGTTGATGTCATAACAGGTAAATTCTTTATTTATTTTATTATGTACTTCGCTCTCATTGACATTGGGTCTACTCACTCCTATATAACTATTATTGTTTTTGCAAATCTAAGTATAACTGTTAAGAATATTGCTAGAGAGTTTTCTGTGATTAGTCCTTTAGGTCAGTTGGTTCGTGTTGTTAGGATATATAGACGAGTACCCTCAGAAATTTAGGGTACGGTGTTTTCGGTGGACCTAATAGAGTTACCTTTTGATGAATATGATTTGATTCTAGGAATGGATTGGCTCGTAAAGTATCAAGTCAGTTTAGATTGTGTATCTCAAAGAGTTACTCTGAGGACAGATGAGAATAACAAGGTTTTGATGGTTAGTAAGCATCGAGATTACCTTTCCAATACAATCTCTGCCATGGTAGCTGATAAGCTAGTCCAAAAAGGGTGCGAGGTATACCTTACTTTCGTATCCGATTCTGTTCCTACAAAGCTTTCTGTAGCAGATATTTACACTGTGAGAGACTTCTTAAATGTCTTTCCTTAGAAATTACTCGGAATACCTTCAGATAAAAAGGTTAAATTTGACATCAATTTGTTATCGGGTGTGTCCATTGCACCGTACCACATGGCACCGAAGGAACTTGCGAAGCTAAAAGCTGAACTCCAGAAACTTCTTGATAGAGGGTTCATCCAACCGAGTGTGTCTCCGTGGGGGCATCAGTACTATTTGTTAAGAAAAAGGATGGATCGCTAAGAATGTGTATAGTTTACCGACAGTTGAACAAGTTGACGGTAAAGAATAAGTATCTGCTACTAAGGATCGACAACTTATTCAACCAGTTCCGTAGGGTATCTATTTTATCTAAGATCGATCTCCATTCTAGTTATCATCAAGTCAAGGTTAAAGAGACTGATGTGTACAAGACCGCCTTCAGAATTCATTATGAACACTACGTGTAACACCCCTTACCTGTGTTCCTTACCGAAACAGAGTATGAGGTATTACTAGAACTCAAACACTTATAATTTTTTTTATAAAAATTTCGGCAGCATTTCTAATTATTTTTACATAAAACCCCCTGCAAATTTCCAAAGACAATTTCAAACAACTTCAATATCTCCAATCAATTACAGTTATATATTCAGACATAATTTATCCATTAATAAACACCAACATATTAAACCGAACAATACTATATATATACATATTTATACCACATTACATAAAGTTGTCTATACATGCCATGTTTCAACAGTGTTGATTGCCAAAATACCCAAAAAGTTGATGATAGTGTGGATGATTATCTGACGTCGTCCAAGTTCCGAACTGGCTGATGTCACTATAATCAGGAAAAAAAATATAAAAATGAGTAAGCATATAGCTTAGTAAGTAAACATATGACAAATAAATAAGTTTCTCACAAGATTACAAAATAACATAATTTTTATCACACATAGATTTCAATGTTTGTTCAATTTCTAGCAAACTATTTTTCTGCGTCACTGTCACCAATTTATTTTTATCTGGAGCTACAGGGCTCAAAATTAAGTTCTATAAATTTTCCCTGAAACTAGACTCATAAATCTTTCTACCATAAAAATTTCCAGAAATTTTGGCTTAGCAAATTAGTACAGTTTATTCTTTAAACTTTCCCCTGTATCACTGCCCGACAGTTCTGACCTCTCTTTACTAAAATTTACTTTTCTCCCTGTACAAAATTCAAACAATGTTCTCGTTTCTTTCTATTAAAAATATACTCACTAAGGAATTCAAGAATGTAAATTTCAAGCCATAATTATTTTTCTAAAATTTTTCGTGAATTTCCAAAGTTGGAACAGGGGATTTCGAAATCAATCCAACCCTATCTCAATAAAATTTAAATATCCCCAAATATACAACTCCTTTACTTGCTCTGTTTCTTTCATATGAAAATAGACTCATTCAGCTTCAATTTCATATATTATTTAGGCTCTAATTCATTTTCCACCATTTATGGTGATTTTTTTCAAATTTTCCCAATTGTTGTTATACAAAACAATTTTATATTTAAATTTGCTCTTTTGAAGTTTTGGTATTTCCTTCCACCTTACACATGGGTTGATTAAGTGTCAAACCCAATATTTCTCACATAACATTGTCCACCATATATATATATATATATATATATTCACCTATTCACCTATTCACCTTTCAAATTTTCCCATTGAACACTCGGAATGTTATCCGTTATCGGTGGATTCAGCACTTAGCAACCACCAGTGATTCGGGGGATCAGCACTTAGCAACCCCTTTCACATTCAATGATACGGTGGAATCAGCACTTAGCAACCACCAATGAATCGGGGAATCAGCACTTAGCAACCCTTTCACATTTAAGATACGGTGGGATCAACATTTAGCAACCACCAATGAATCGGGGAATCAGCACTTAGCAACCCCTTGGGGGAATCAGCACTTAGCAACCCCCTTCACATTTAAAATACGGTGGAATCAACACTTAGCAACCACCAATGAATCGGGGAATCAGCACTTAGCAACCCCTTGGCCGAATCAGCACTTAGCAACCCCCTTCACATTTAAAATACTCCGGCCTATTCCGAGTGTTCAACCGAAAACAGTGTTTTTCAACATTTTACCACCTTTCCTAACTTAACCACGATTTTTAGTATCTATGCCAAGTATTTATTCTATGTTCAATTAAATCCCAACATATATTGAATAATATCAAAATAATACATTAATTCACATGTTTACTTACCTCGGTGCAAAATATTGAAATTTTGCAATTTACTCCACCATCTTCTCTTTTTCCCGTTTGAGGTAGCCTTCTCATCTTTCTTGATCTATAATAGCAAATTTAACTCATTTAATGTTCACATTTAATAAAATAGTACTCCACCCAACCTTTTGAAAAATTACAATTCTGCCCCCAAACTTTTGCATATTTACAATTTTGTTCCTAAGCTCGGAAATTAAACTTCATCTCTTATTCTTATGTTTTATGACATGCTGAACATTTTTCCCTTCTATGAAAATATCAAATTCTCACTCTAACACACACTTTTGAACATTAGGTATTTTTACCGATTATGTCGATTTACCCGTTTTCATTTAAAATCGCTTAGCAAAAGTTGTTTAACATAACTTATAGCTTCATATTCCACCATAAAATAGCAAAATAAACACTGTTCACCTATGGGTATTTTTCCAAATATAAACCCTAACATGAATTAACGGTAGAATAAGCTAAATCGAGCTACGAGGATTTCAAAAATGCGAAGAACATTAAAAACGGGGCTAGGATGCACTTACAATGAGCTTGAGAAAGTGAAGAAACCCTAGCTATGGTGTCCTCCAAGTTTTGGCAGCAACTTAATGAAGATGGACACCATTTTTCCATCTTTTTCCCATTTTAATTCTATGTATTTACTAATGACCAAAATACCCTTAGTTAAAAAAATCTATTTCATTAATTCTATGCCCATTTTTGTCCATCAATTAACTAACGGTCTAATTACCATCTAAGGACCCCCAATTTATAATTTCATAACAATTAGACATTTCTAACATGTAGAACTTAACTTTTACACTTTTTACAATTTAGTCCTTTTGACTAAATTAAGTGCCCAAACGTCGAAATTTTTGAACGAAATTTTTACAAAATTTTTCTGTGAAATTATAAATCATAAAAATATAATAACAATAATATTTTCCCTCGTCGGATTTGTGGTCCCGAAACTACTGTTCCGACTAGGCCTAGAATCGGGCTATTACACTATGAGTTCCTGGTGATGCCTTTTGGGTTGACAAATACCTCGGTAGTATTCATGGACTTAATGAATTGGGTGTTCCAACCATTTTTGGATCAATTTGTAGTTTTCTTTATCAACGACATACTGATTTATTCCAAGACTGATTCATGTGGTGACTACTAAAGGGATCTAGGTATATCCCAAGAAAATAAAAGTTGCAGTTGAATGGAAACAACCGAGAAATGTTTTTGAGCTTCGAAATTTCCTGGACTTGGCAGGTTACTACCGAAGGTTTGTCGAGGGATTCTCTCTAATTGCTTCACATCTGACGAAGCTACTGCGTAAGAACTCTCCGTTTGTATAGTCTGAGGAATAGCAGTCTAGTTTCGAAAAGCTCAAGTATGTTCTATCGCAAGCTTCTATTCTAGTTTAACCTAAATCGAGGTGGGAGTTTGTGATTTTCAGTAATGAGTTGCATGTTGGTCTAGGATGTGATTTGATATAAGACGGTAAAGTGATAGCTTACATGTCGTGACAAATTAAGACACACGAGGGTAATTACCCTACACACGATCTTGAGTTGGCTGCAGTCGTGTTTGCTCTAAAGATTTGGAGGCATTACCTGTATGGTGAAAGGTGCATTATCTGCACTGATCACAAGAGTCTCAAGTGCTTGTTAACTCAAAAGGAGTTAAATCTTAGGCAGTGTAGGTGGGTTGAATTACTTAAAGATTATGACTGTGTTTTAGAGTATCATCTTGGTAAGGCTAATGTGGTAGCCGATGCTCTTAGTTGTAGAGCGATGACTGGCCTGAGAGTGATGTTTGCTCGTCTGAGTTTAGCTGAGGATGGAGAACTATTAGTTCAATTGTAGGTTAAATCAACGTAGGTCGAACAGATTCAGGTTAAATAGTTAAGTGATAAGTCTCTAGTTTAGTGACTGCAATAGATTGGCTCGGGTGAAACTTCAGATTTTAGCTTGAATAGTGACAAAGTTTTGTGTTTCAGGGGTCAAATTTGTGTGTCTAATGATAAAGAGCTAAGGCGACCGATTCTACAAGAGGCGCATAGTAGCCCTTACGCTATGCATCTTGTTGAAAATAAAATGTATCAAGACCTCCTAGAACTTTATTGGTGGCCTGGCCTAAAATGTGAAGTGGTTACCTTTATATTACACTATCTAACGTGTCAAAAGGTAAAGGCCAAACATCAGTTGCCCTCAGGATTGCTTCAGCCAATTAAAATCCCTTTATGGAACTGGAAATGTGTAATGATGGATTTTGATAGTGGGTTGCCTCTAACCCTAACTAAGAAAGATTCAGTTTTGGTCATCATTGATCAATTGACCAAATCCGTTCATTTTATTCCTATCAGAACAAATTACTTACTGCAGAAGCTTGTCAAACTGTGTATTGCTAAAATCATAAGACTGCATAGGATTCCAGTCTCGATCATTTCTAATAGAGATCCATGTTCACGTTCCGGTTTTAGAAGAAGCTTCATGAGACTTTAGGCACCCGACTTGATTTTAATAATGCGTATCACCCTTAGACCGATGGACAGTCTGAGTGAGTTATTCAAATCTTGGAGGATATGCTTCGAGGTCGTGTAATAGATTTTCGGGGTAGCTGGGAAGATTACTTACCATTGGCTGAGTTTGTGTACAATAATAGATTCCAATTTAGTATTCAAATGGCACCTTATGAGGCTCTGTATGGTCGTAAATACCGTACTCTCTGTGTTGGACTGAGTTAAGTGAACGTCAGGTTTTGGGCCCGGATCTAGTTTCTAAAATTGATAATAATGTCAAGTTAATTCGAGATCGTCTTAAAGTCTCTTCTGATCGACAGAAATCTTATGTTGATTTAAAGAGAAAAGATATTGAATTTTCTATAGGTAATCAGGTGTTCCTAAATGTGTCACTGTGGAAAAAGGTCTTTCGATTTGGATGTAAGGGCAAGTTGAGCCTGAGGTTCATTGGACCATACCGTATCCTGAAACGTGTCGGACCTGTTGCTTATTAATTAGAATTAGCGCCGGAGTTAGAGCAAATTCATGACGTGTTCTACATCTCGATGCTGAAACAGTATCGATCTAATCCGTTACACATTGTTCTGATTGAGGAAACTAAGGTACAACTAGACTTAACTTTTGAGGAGGAACCTATTCAGATTCTAGATTGTGACGTTAAGGTATTAAGGAAGAAAACTGTTCCTCTAATTAAGGTTTTGTGACAAAATCATGGCACTAAAGAAGTCACTTGGGAACTTGAAGATTTGATTCGACGTCAATACCTATATCTATTTAAGTCAAGTAAATTTCGAGGTCGAAATTTCTTTTAGGGGGGAGAATTGTAACGTTCTAGAAATTTGAATGCTTAATTGTGGGATTCTATAGTAATTAAATTTTTATATCTATGGTTTTGTGCTTTGCTTATGTGTTCAAGGTCAGGACTTCGAGTCGTGTCTTTAGAAATTTTGTTAATTTAATTTTAATTTTAATTTTAATTCTGTGTAAACTTGTGCCAAGAATGAGCCTGCTGGTTCACTGGTTAAGCATCTGTCTACTCTTTGGTCTTGTGTTTGAGTCTCTGCAAAAGCAAAGCAGGGATGTAGTTTGCTGCTTTGCAGAATTAGTTTTGGTTATCTATTTCTTTTAAAAGTAATTATTTTAGTTTTATTTTTCCTTTCTTTTTTTATCGTTTCTCTTTCGTTCCTTTTTCTTTTTTCTTTTTTTCTTCATTTTTTTCTTTTCTTTTCTTCTTTTTTCTTCCTTGGATTATTGTGATAATGTCGATGTGTGATCGGGTAAGTACGTACTTCACTGTTGCTAATTCATAGGTTAATTACATATATTTTTTACTTGTAGAACTTCTGTCAATCAGTTGTTTCATTTTCTTTTGTCGGTATTGCTCAACTCAATTTGTTTCAACTTACTTTTAAGCGACTGTTTGGTTTCTTTTTAGACGAGGATATCGAAAGCAGCAATCCTCAGCGTAATAACTCGAGTAATTATTGTTGATTCTATCGGTAAGTATGGTTTCATTGATGGTTTGCTTCAAAACTTTTGACATAGTTATTCTACGCGTAATTAGGTATTGTTGTCAATTAAATTCTTTTATTGAGTTATTGAATGGTCGTCTTAGGCTTCGGGAGTCTTCTACGTTGCTCCTACTTCAGAATTACTACAAGTTTGAGTTTTTATGAATTTTGGACACCGAAAACCATGGTTGTTGACGCCACACAGTCATGTGCCAGGCTGTGTGTTAGGCCATGTAACACACTATCTACCAATTCGAGCCACACGGGCAACGGACACGGACGTTTATCCAGGTCGTGTGTCCAGGCTATGTGTGGTTAAGTTAGTGCAGGGTTCACACAGGACAAGGACACGGGCGTGTGTCTAGGTCGTGTAACTCACTAAATATAAGATAAGGGTTACACGAGTTAGGGACACTGGTGTGTGTTCAAGCCGTGTGAGATACATGGGTGGGCTCATAGGTGTGTGCTAGGCCATGTAGAACCATGCGGCGTGTGGATAAAGTCTAGAATTTACCTCTAAGGCCACAAGTGCCATGTAACGTGAATGTAGGCCTTCCGTAGTGTATTTATAATCTGAATTGGATTGTATGAGAACTATCTGATGCTCTGAGACTGAGGTATTCATTGTATAAATGTATATTAATTACGGTAACTGTCGATAATACTAATCTGTATCACCTAACTATGAATTGAATCTGAATGACTATGTATATACTCTTGACATTGGTAATCTGCATTTGCATTGGATGGGAATTATGTAAAAAAGGAGGTAATTTGTTCTGAATCAGTGGCTAAGCCACGATTTATATATAAATCTAGTGTTTTATCGCGATTTGATTTGGCAACTAATCTGCATCTCACTGAACGTGTCGGACCGACACTATATGGTGTGTAGGGCTGGATGGGTATTAAATGCCCCTAATGGTGAGTTGGGATGGTCGGAGAAGGTGTGTAGCGGATAGGGGTGGGTAGGAATAACTACATATGTTTCTGATCTGGTCTGTATCTGAACTAGAACTGTTCTGCCATATAACTGATACGTTAAATCTGTACTGGATATTTTTTAATTCTGATTGGAACTCAAGATTCGATAATTCATTTTTATAGTTGTGCTTCTGATTGAATCTATGTTAGTTATACACTGAGTCCCCTACTCATTTTGTTGTTGATTGAGTTTCAGGTAACTCACAGGCTTGATCGGGTCGGCGTAATGGGAGCTCGGTCAATCTGCCTTATCACCATTTATCTATTATATTATGTAGTTTTAGTATTTCGTAGTACTATAAATTTTCTAAGATTGTTGAACTATCAGTTGAATTTTATAGTTGTTATAATTTGTCAAATAGTTTTAATTGTACTTGTAAAAGCTGGTTTTGTTATAATTTTAGTGTAACTCTTCGGACTTGGTCTAGAAGCCTAGGTCGGGTTTGGGGTGTTACAGACTTACTGAATGATTTTGTTGTAATGACATAAATTCTCATCGTATGATAGAGGTTTGCGCGCGGACCAAGATCAAGTTGTAAAGTCATGGGAAAATCCTACTCAAACTAGGGACACTCGGATCTGAAACGAAAACAGAAGATTAACTTTAGAATTAACAAATCTGAAACGAAACACCCAAAACAAGAAAGAATCAGCCAAGAGTCAAAACACTTATTAATAACGTTGATTGGAAGCAAAGAAAACGAGATCTAACTTCAATGAAGACTCCCACGCTGAATTTGACAAAGAAAACACCAAAATAGAAAGTTAAACTCAACAGATCAAGAAAACCAAATTGATGTAAAATTAGGATAATTGGACGGTAAGAAAGACTAAAAATTCTGAATAAGAATGTTTCTTGCTGCCAAAGAACGTTGCAAAACCGATTCTTGAGGCTTGGAAGGGCTGAAAATGCAACAAGAACAATTAACCCCAATTAATCAATAATTCGGCACCAACAAGAATAATAAAAGAAGAACAAATAGCAAAAACGATAAAGAAAGTCCTAAGAAGCCTTGAAATCAAGAAAGATTTCACAACTCCCTTCAAACGGCTCTAATCTTCCCTCCAATGTAAAAACATGACAAGAAGAAGGTTGAAGATGGCTCCCACAATCAAAAAGATTGTTAAAACTACTTCTAAAGAAAACTCAAGAGAGAATTCTTGGAGAAACTCAAAGGGAGTTTTCACTCCACAAAAAATCTCAATTCAATGCCTCCTCTATAAGGGTGGCTGACCAAGCCATATATATAGACCTCCTAACTACTTTCCTAGCCCTACTAGGAAAATTTTAAAAAAAGCCCTAATTGTTGCCTTTCAAGGGAATTTCGTCCAAGGCCTTTAAATGGGCCTCTTGGACTGAATTCTTACATAGAAATTTGTTCATAAAGTCTAAAAATTAAAACTAAGTATTTAAAGAATTAAAATTTTACCAATTGGGCCACTTTGACAATTTGGCATGATTTTTAACTAAGTCTAATTTAAACTTCTTGGTTGGGCTTGGAACATCTTATTGGGTCGTATCTTCAAGAACTTGGGCTTGTAATCCGTTTTCTCCCAAAATTGGTTCGTTGATGCTTGTAACTGAGATCCAATGCGCCTTAGCTGTAAGATTCAGTTTCTTGGACCAAGATTTCCAAGATTTGAAATTTTAATTTTCTTGATTCTTGAAATCGCTCAAAACAGTAAAATTGGACCAAGATTCGGAATCTTGAAAACAAGAAAGTGAATCTTGATTTTTTTTTCCTTTGTATACGCATCTAAGGCCTTGCTAATGAAGTCTTGAACGGTTCCATTTAGTTTCATACGCATTTGCCTAGCCTTTGACCTCGTTATTGGTCCTTGTGGTAATTTGAGCCCATCACGTTCTTGAGCTTGAGTTGGGCCTTTGTGACTCGTATCATCGTACCTTGACCTTGGCCCAACCTTGTCATGATGTGGATCCCTTGTTGCAATAACGTACAAACAACATCGCAATGTCACAAGCTGATTCTACAAAAATAACTCACAAAACTTGAAATTTTTAAAACAACACCAAATCAAGCTACATGCATCCTCAAAATGACCAAATTAACAATACTCAGACTCTTTGCAATGTCGACACTACATTCATAACATATCTACACCAAATTCCATTCAATAACATTATCATTCTCAATAGCATTCAATCAATTCAAGGCCTAACCTTATCCCTATAGTATTTGACCACATGAACAATATCCTAAAGATTCCAAATGCACTCTTAGCATACAAGCATTCCACCCAATTATCATATGCACTTTAAATCTTAGTCTCAAGGAAAATATGGCATTCTACCACTCACATACACAAATTTTTTAACCAACTTAAAGTCATCAATCATAGTAAATTTAATCTCCCATATGTATACCTACTAACATATAATACATCATCAAATTCCATCATATACCATTTACCATCCGTTCAATTTATTAAGTATACTTGCCTAATTCACACATCAAGAACACCATGATTCATCTACATAGTTCATACCATTAGCAAAAATCATGCCATCATATATATATACGTGATACTTCGAAATTCCAAAACAACATTCAGATTTAATATTGTATACTCATAAGGCTCCCTTAGGTACATATCATTAACTAACAAAATACATCACCAACTTGTTAAGTCCAGGATCACAATTGGATGTTGATATTGATAGACGAATACATTCAAAATCTAACTTGCTCATGAAAAATAAAACCGTACGTTAAGTATGAGCTCAGTGCTATTTCTGTAATAGCCCGATTTTGACCCAAATCAGAACAGTGGTTTCAGGACCACAAATCCGAATTAAAAAAATATTTTAATATTATTTTCTGTGTTTATTATGTGTGAATTTGATTGTGTGAAATTTCTGTGTTTTAATTTCACCGTTTAAGTGTCTGATTTAATAAAAGGGTTTAATCGCGTAAAATAAAAATTTAAGGGTTAAATCTAAAAGTACCTAAATGTTATTGTCTTTTTAAATGGGAGGATTTATGATGCTATAAGACCAAAAGTTAGATAGTGGGTGGCATTTGACAATAGTAACCTTAATATATATGTTAGACAAAATTATTAGTAAAAGGTTAATATAGTAATAAGGTAAATATTAACTTTATAATAAAATTAAGTTATGAAAAGATGAATGTGTTCATCTTTTGTTAGCCGAATATTGAAAAGGAAAGAAACACACATGGCTTTTTAAGTTTCGGCACTTCTTTAGCTTGGGTAAGGTATGTTTTGATTTCGATTTTTGATGATTTTTACGTTTTTGTAATCGTTGTTTCGTGTTCTATTTAGCCCATGCTTTAATTTTAGAATTTGAAGGTGATTTTGAGATAAGTCATTGATGAATACTTGAGCTTTATGATAGTTAATGATGAAATATGACAGATATGTGATAGATTATAATGTTTGTTTTTGAATTTTTGATGAATTTGATTATTTTGGGTTAATTTGTAAGAAAATATTAAATTGAGGGACTAGAATGTGAAATAAATGACATGCAAGGGCCTATTTGAGTCTAGGGAATATTCGGCCAAATTACATTGTGATTAATTTGGAATATTTTGTGTTTTGTGCAATTTGGACTAAATTGTAAAAATGTTAAATATCAGGGGCAAAATGGTAAATTACCCATTTTTGTGTTTTTGGACAGAATTGAATGAAATTATGTTTGAATGAGTTAAATTTGAATGTGTATAGATCAAGAATTAAAAAAATCGGACTTGGATCGGGGGAAAAATAAAGTCGTCGATTAATTGTTTCGTTCCGGTTTATCGTTGTTCGAGGTAAGTTTATAAGCAATTAGATGTTAAAATTTCTGAATGAATGTTAATTACATATATGCTGAAATGAAATATGCAATTATATATATATAGCTAAATGCGTTTTAGTTCAGAAAGTAAAAATAGACGTGAATGTGATTTATCGATATTTGGCACTAAGTGTGCGACTATGGAATAGCTATGGCTATATGAACGGCACTACGTGTGCGAAATTAAAATAATGATGTTGGATAATGGGCACTAAGTGTGCGAAATTAAAATGATGATGTTGTATAACGGGCACTAAGTGTGCGATACCGAGAGCAACTTGGTTAGATGAGAAAGAGCACTAATTGTGCAACTTCATTATGGCCTCGATCAATTATTTAGTACATGATAGTACAAGTATACAATGGATGAATAATACTTGATATCAAGGTAATTAGGTTATTTCAATTGTGAAGAGAAAAATTTATACGAGGTAAATGAGAGTATATGATTATATGAAAGTTTATATTCGGCCAAATGGTAACTATATAGGATTTTATAATTATGTTTTATATACATTTATTTATGAATGAGTACATTTGGTAAAGATAGGGTATATGAATTGAATATGAGAATAACTATGTTATTGTTTAAAGACCTATTCGGCCAAGCTGAAATTAGTTCATGGTTTCATATTTGATATTTAAGTTTTGCAAGCTCGAATATGTATATATACGAATATGATTGCATTATTTGATTTTATTATTGAATTGTTAATGTCATTGAATTGTTTAATTTCTTATAACTTACTAAGCTAAGTTAGCTTACAATGTGTTGGATAATTGTTTTGATGTATAGATTTTGGTGATCGCTACGTGTTCGGGGATCGTCAGCTAAGCTCATCACACTATCGATATCTTTTGGTATTTTGCTAAATTTTTGAATTTGGTCATATGGCATATATAGACTAGTTGTGGATTTTAGCTTAATTTGATAGTGTGGGTGTATTAAAGCCATGCGAAAATGGCTTAATATCCTGTTTTGTTTGTTTTGGATTGGATTATGAATCATACATGACTTGATAAAAGTTTAGTATTTTATGAGTAATATTTCACATGTGAATATTATGTGTGGTTTATTTGGTTGGTATCAAAGTGAATATATTATATGATCTATAATAAATGTAATTTTAAAAGAAAATATAAAAGAATGTTAATGTCTATGTACATGTTTGTGGTTGTTTATTTTGTTTGATAGGTTAAAGAGATTACCAAGAATTATAAAAGTGATATTTGTTTTGTATCTTGGATTAATAAAGTAATGAAATAGAATATGGAATTAGGAAGTGAATTATGTTAAGTATTTGTGAATATGCATGAAAATAGTTATTTCGTTTATATGCTGTTAAAATGGTATATGGTTTGATGTTTAAACATTGGCTTTTGTTTCCTAATTTGATTAGTAAAAATAGGTTGTTTTGACGTTTAATGTAATAAAAATAAATTATGTACTTATAATAAGACGTGAATTTTGGTTGTATAATTAGAACATGTATATTTGTTTTACATTTGGGAATAAATTGATTTGGTTACAGGAGAAGCTAATTACCTAATACACGTTAAATTATTTTGGACATTTTTTTAAAGAGATGTATGTGCGGTTTGACATTAGTATGTATAAAATACTTTTATTGTATAATTTAATTTTGGTCAATAATACTTGGCTAATCATAAATTCAAATTATATGGAATTTTATTTGGCTATTATGTGCTTGTATATTCTTTTCGAATGGGTGAATTGACAAATTTAGTAACTCTGTGACTTGATTATTATAACGTAATTAGTTACTCTATTTTATTTAAATAGGCTTGGTCATAATAATATAAAATGCTATTGATTAAATATTTTATGTGCAATGGTTGAGTTTGTTTATTTATTTATTATATCTTTTATTATTAATGCTGATTATTAAATTATGATTGAATAAAAATATCAAATCGTGCTATGTTCGGTAATGCCTTATAACCCTAATCTGACGACGGATACGGGTTAGGGGTGTTACAATTTCTTTATAAATCAGTTAAATTGAAGTCACACAACCTTAACCCAGAATTCACTTAACATAAACTTATTAGGAGTTATTGCCCTTCTTCTTTCTCAAATTCTCAAGCACAGAGAGTTAAGAAGCTTACTAGTTTCACAATCTCTTTACTTCCAAGCCCTAATTCTCACAACTTCTACTCCGTGCAAAGCTCTCTTAAGTTCTCTTCTTCTCTGAAGTAACCGAAGAAGACAAAGCAAGTAAAAGAAACTTATAATGTGAATTAAAGAGAATTTTTCTTCTTTACCAGAATATCCACTTTCACCTATATATATATCCTATACATGGTCTCCAAAACCCTTTTAGCCAATCGTCAGAAATCATTATGTCTCCCACTATGGGACTAACTGGTCTCATCCTAACCAAACCAAAATTGAAACTCAACTATTTACCCAACACTCACAAATTTTACGTCTAGCTGACATTAAATTTATTTTTTCCATAATAAGTATATTATTTTCAACTTAAAAAAGTATATTATTTTCAGTTATTTCTTTAATTATCCATAAATAGTTCATTATTATTGTATAATACTCAAATTAAAAACTTAAAAAAATTTATAATAAAGTCGATAATGGCAATAGAACAATCACAAAGCAATAAGAAAAGAAAAATAAAACACACAGATTTTATGTGGAAAACCCTTTCGGGAAAAACCACAGGTAGAGGAGGAGAAATTCACTAATGTTGAAAACTGAATGATACAAGAGGAGTTCCGACTACATCTATTTAAATATTGGCAAACCCTATTCTATTCAATGTCAAATAGAAGAAGTGTAGTTCTATACATATTCTACTTGTGCGGCATGGTCCTTACCATGGGGGCTCCGCCCTCGCCCTAAGCCCCCAAGGCCTTTTGCCCCCATAGATCCCCTTATTTTGCCACTTTATTTTATTTCTTTAACAAGTGATGGGATTCGGGTTACATAACTCTAACAGAAATCAAGAAAATTATAATTCTACATGCTAATCATTTAAAAGAAAATTTGAATTGCCTCGAATGATAATCATCTTTAAACATGGTTAGGAGTTTCGTCATGTATTGTTAAAATTATCAATTCAATTTTATAGCATAAAAAAGAAAATTATATATTTATTTACAATCATATGATTAAACTTATTAACACGTTGGACTATTAAGCCAAACATGATATTTTATAATTAAAAATAAAAATTTTCCTATTTAAGAATTAAGGGTTCTTGATTATTAATAAAAATAACATGAAAACTAAACATCATATGAAATTTTCTAATTGCTCTAACATTCCATATTTGTTGCGTTAGTATTTAACATGTACTCATTTTCATCATTTGTTGATCCTTGACCAATTTCTTCATTATCTGAATCGGAACTTTTGAATCTATATCATTAAGATTGTTAAAATCTTCTTTTCTCATATACTCTTCAAAGTATAGGTCATCCAATTTCATCTATAAATGAAGTTTACAAATTATGCAATAAACTAGCACGATGTAAAATTGTTTTTTAGACTAAACTAAAGTGGTGTTGTTGATATGAGAAAACTTTTTTAGAACAATAAATGTCCTCTCAACCACATTTCGAAGTTTTTAGTGTCTCAAATTAAAGAGTTCATGAGCCATCTTTGATAATGATGCGGAACTCGATATTGAATTTAGAAGCCTGAATAATCAACTCAAAGCAAATCGAATGAAAATTAAACTTTCTTGGAAAAGAAGAAAACCATGACAACAAGGAATTTTAAGACTTTCAAAAACCTAAAAATTAAATGGAATATATCAAGATTAAAAACAAAAAGTTTCTAGAATTAAAGAAAATAAGCAAAAATTGAATAATGGATACGAAACACAAGGTAGAAGATGATAGGTGAATGGTGGCAAGATAGATGGATAAGTAGCCTGGCCTCCTTTGATGAACAAGTACCAACAAAGAACTATAATGGCTTTTACTCAACCTTCCCAGTTGACTTGAATTAGGCAAGCTAAAATTATGATGAACCTCCTCCACAATCTTAAAGAATTGATGCAAAAGTTCTATCATGAAAGAAACTAGCCTTATAAGAAAAATCTCCCTTGAAGTATTTTATTAATAAAAACAAGCAAATACATTATATGGTGGCTGTAGAACATATAATGTCATATATAGAGAGAGACCTAAGCTACTTGGAAAACAAGGAAACAACCCTTCTTTTGTCTCCAAGCAATTGGCCTAGTCATAATCTTACTCCTTAAGTTAAATTAGTCTAAAATACTAAAAAAAAAAATCATAACAAATAAAAGGTGAGTATTTGGTACATTAGCACTGTATTTTTTTATTCCATGAGCAACTTTAAAGAATTGACACATATCTCTTTTTTAGATATTTATTTTGTTAATATTTTATTATACTCCTATAACACAGTTATCAATCCCCAGACACTGCTTGCGGTGTCTAAAAACTCTATTGGCAGTGTACCAAATAATTTCTCATAAATAAATCCCTAAAATATAAAACTTTATAAATAAATTATTGTCTTATATATAATCAAAAGCATTGATATCGTGCCCAATATGATGTAAACTCGAACCAAAGCACAAAACTCATAATTCACAAAATAAATTTATCCAAAAATTTATGCTTGTGCAGTTTTCACTAAAATGGTCATATCTTAAGCTCTTGAAGTCAAAATAAGCCGATTCAAAGTGTTTGTCGAAGCTAAGAGATAAATCTTTCATCGGTATGAATACATCTTAACCTAGAAATACCTAGATCCCATCAAAAAATGCGTCGCAAGTCAATTGATCATCTAGACATGAAAATTGGAAACTTTGGTGAAATTAATTTAATAAATTTCAACCTATTCATTCATGTATCATTATGTTTAGCTTCATTCTCTCAAATGGTATTGTATCTCATAATATGTTGTAAGAAAATATTTTGTATTTGCATAACCAACATCTACTATATAATATTTCCTACAAAAACTACATTTAAAAAATTTTGATAATTTATAAAAAATAAAATAAAATTATAACAAAGTGATGATAATATTATTGAATTAATAGATGCAACTTTTAACCTGTTTTAAGATCTCTCTCAAACATCATTTCTTAGTGCTCTAGAATTTGAGTCACAACCCAACTTTATAATTCTTCAATTATATAGCTTTTATAAACTTAATTTGCACTTGATTGTGAGTTCAATAGCAAACTAACTTTAAAACATTTTTATAATATCTCGATTGTTATTCTTTCATGTAAATTAGATAAATAATAATATAAAATTTACAATATAACCTTTATAAAAAAAAAGTTGTGAGGTAATCAAATATGTATATCTGAATAATATAAATTTTATAATATTGTCTTTATAAGCCTAATTTGCTAATGGGGCCAAAATTGTATAAAATATTTGGACTTCATGTGTCCAATAGAAAATAATTTTTATCTAATAATAAATATATAATTATATTTCAAAATTAAAATAATTTCTTAAAATTAAAATATTTTACTATTATTATAAAAAATAATTTATATAAAAAAATTTAAACTTAAATCATGTATATGTATTTAGAAAATTATATGGCAATTTATTGTAATTCTTCGTGTAATTACCCAAGAATTAAAAATTAAAATTGAGTGCTTCAATTACATTTCGCAGCTACAAATTACAATTGTTATGGAGAGGAGAAATTAAAAATAAATCAAATATTAAAACAATTCTCAAAAGAAATGACAAAAGTGTTGAAAATAGGACATTCATATGTCTTGTCTGACGTTTGTGAAGTATTGAGGTAAAATAATTTTTCTTACATGGCATCATCAAGGGCTCACAAGATCTTATTTTGCTCACTTTTGATCTGATGGTTAAGAGCATCATTATCTACACTAAAATTGTTTTCTTAGAAGTTAACACCCTTTTTCAAGGGTGAAGTCAAGCATGCAGTCTCTCTTTTAGTTAAATGATTCAATTGTACTTTTAGTCTCTCTTAAACTTAGATAATTTAATTTAATTTAATTCCTTTAATCTTTTTATTAAATAAATATTTTTTTTACTTTTTCAAAAATTAATTATTCAATTTAAGTTATTTTAACATGTATTTTTTATTTTGGCCTCCAATTTCTTTTTTAAAATTGTCTCCCCTTCCACTAAAAATTATTAATTTCACCTTATATTTTGCTTTGAAATTTAGAAAAACCAGTCGATCTAAAGAGATGGTAATCAAAAGATCTTTTTTGTTGTTGTTTGATTTAATAATCAAAAGATCGAAGTTGAGTTTATAGCTTAAACAACTTTGATTTAATTTATTTAGTTTTTACTTTTCATCATATTCAAGCTACAAATCATCTGAAATACAAGCAAAAGTAAACTATTACATAGTTTTTAATTTGACACACAAAGCCTTCCAGTTCTTGCTGCAGTCCAACATCTTCGTAACCCTGACAAGTTTGAGAGAAAAACCCTGCAATTTAATTATCCCAAAAAAATAATAATAAAAGAGAGAGATAATTTATATATATATATAAAGCCAAATAAAATTGGGTTTTTGTGTGTGTATGTACGTTGAATTTCATGGCATTTTCACCTTTAAGGATCAAGGCAAATGATGTTCATTTTCTTCCATGCAAACAATACTTCACGTTTGGAGTAGTACATGTGCCCAGGAGGATCATAGTAATACTGCATCAACATCACCACCACCATCATTATCAACTTAATATTTGCAGGCATGTATGTAGGATGAAGGATACAAGGGTGGTTTGATATACCTTATAAATCCTACCAAGGCCCTTACGGCCAGACGGAACATAGCGCTCCTCCGCAACCCATCCAGGGAGCAACCAGTAATAGTTAATATCAGTATTATCAAAGTGCCGGACGGAGACAGCCCGTGACGTCCTTTTACCCCTTTTCTCGGCCTTCTCTTTCACTAATCGTAAGGTGGCTATGGTCAACGGCGACCGCTCCTTAGGCTGATGTGGTCGCGGTTGTGGTAGCGTTAATATTGTTGTTGCTCGTCTCCCCCTCTTCTTAGAGCTTGAGCTCGAGCTCGAGCTCGACTGCCCATTCTCTGCCTTCATCACTGTGCTAGAACTTGCCATGCTTTTTTGTTTTGTATGACCCTTCTCCATTTCTCATCATCTATATATAGCCCCAATGTGGGTTGATAATTTTACATATTTGCATATTTGCCTCTCATTTTCCTCTTTTCTTTTACATTTGTCCCTTAGGGTGTTGAATCATTTTCAATTTTACCCTTGGACATACATATATACCTTTAAATATTAGTTGAGCATAATTTTTAAAAATTTATTTAGGATTATTTTTTGGTTAAACAATTATTTTTAAAATGGTTGTTATTAAACGTGCGGGGATGATTTTTATGTACGTTGCATGAAAATGCATGTTGCGCGTGCTATCTAGAGGTGCTCATGGGCCGGGTCGGGTGGAGTTCGGGCCGGGCCCATAAAAATTCCAGCCCGGGCCCGGCCCGAAATATGGGCCTAAGATTTTGCCCAGGCCCGACCCGGGAAAAAATCATAAGCCCGGGGCCGGCCCGGCCCATTTTTATTTTAAAAATTTTAAAAAATTAAAAAAAGTATTTTAAAAATATTTTTAAAATATTTTAAAATTAAAAAAATTAAAAAAAAGTATTTTAAAATTAAAAAAATTAAAAAAAGTATTTTAAAAATATTTTAAAATTAAAAAAATTAAAAAAAAGTATTTTAAAAATATTTTAAAATTTAAAAAAATTTAAAAAGTATGTAAAAAATATTTTAAAATTAAAAAAAATAAATATATTTATTATATCGGGCCGGGCCGGGCTGGGTCCGGGCCGAAAAAGTGGTGCCCGAGGCCCGGCCCATTTTCTAAACGGGCCTCATTTTTTTGCCCAAGCCCATATTTCGGGCCTATATTTTTATCCAAACCCTCCCATATTTCGGGCTGGTCGTCGGGCCGGGCCGCCCGGCCCATGAGCACCTCTAGTGCTATCTCACTTTACTCACTCACTTTTATGAGCGCGTATTGTTGATTTTAGATCTTCTATTTTACTTGATCACCGAGAAATTAGGAAAATACATAATTGATATTGATTGAAATGCGATGGAACAAAAAGATAAATTTTTGAGCAATTTGATATTTCATGTTTATGTGTTAAATTTTAAATGGATTTAGAATATCATAGTTATAATTGCAACCCAATTTTTATAACATTAATATTCAATCTTCCATAAACATGTTTAATTAGTGAACATGAAAGTTTCAAAGATTTACAAACACTAAATTTATGAATTTTTTTTGTTCATTCATTAAATTTATGATTATTTGTGTGATTTATGGGTTTTACCGATGAATTTCTTAAGAAATGTTTTAAAATAAATTAATATATTGTTTATTTTAATGTTTAATGTTCTTATCAAATGATTTAAAAATCTTGAATTTAAATCATAATATTCATTATTTAAAGGGTTAAATTGAAATCAATCAAAAATTTGTGGTGGTTCTCACAATAATGAATTTTAGTTGGGATTCCCCTACGAGAATTAATTATGTAACCCCTGAAAGATTTTTTTCCTTTTCTGTTCACACTTACAATATATATTATTTTCTAATATATATTTTTTTATTTTAATTGAAAACATAAAATTTTACAAATCTTTAACAACATTATTTTAAATTTACACAAATATTATATTTATTTAATATAAAAATAAATGCGCATTCTTTTATTACATTTCCCATTATTTAATTTCCTGTTTGACCAAAGTTTAACCGCCATGAAAGCCTCGGAATTTGAACAGTAAAATGTCCTTTGTTCATTATCGGAAGGGTATATTGTAATTAATCAATACGCTTAGGGGTAATAAAGTAATTTGAAACAGGTATTTACCGCCATACATGCATGTAATCCAGATGGATTTCTTTCCTTGCAGATACCCCAATCTGCATTTATATTTTGTAACCGTTCACTGCTTTTAATACTTTGCCATTTAAAAAACTTTTCTACAGATCCCTTACCAAATGAACAGCTTTTTCAAATAAACATTTGTTTTTTTACGAAAAACATCATATTTTTTTAATTTATCTCTAAAATACTAGCTTAAAAATTACTAAATAAATTTTAAATAAAAAAGATAATTATAACATTGTTATTATTTTATATGTTTTTTTATCTTTTTATTTATTTCTCTATTTTAATTACAAAATATTGAAATTTTAATTATATATTGAAGCTTCACTTTTTAAAAAAATTATATGTGACTTCAATTTTAATTAATATTTAATTCGATTATATAGTCACCTTTCTCCAGTTTTAAATGCATCGGTTTTTATTTCAAAAAGTTAAATATTGACCTATAGATGAATTATTAGATTAGTTTATGTTAAAAATATTAAACAATAAACAAAAAGTAAAAGAGATGATAAAAACAATATATAATTATCATTGTCCAAGTGGTGGTGTAGTTAACTATATGATCTAGACCCCTTTTTGATATTTTTGAGGCCTTAAGCTAAATAATAAATTGGGTCTTTTTTTTTAATTAGAAAATTTAATACAATAAAAGTGAAACTTTTTAGGCCCTAGAGATGAAGCATTTATGGTTAAAAATTGAAAACCTTAAGCATTTAATTGATTTATTTTAGTCTAATTTTTTTTCTCATATTAAAAGTTGAAAAAAAATTTTGACCCCTTCCAGCTCTGAGCGATTGCACTCTCAAACAACCCTAGGGTTGAGCTTGAAATGACCATGCATGTCTCTGTGGTTCACCTTATCAAGTAGTTGATGAGACACTCCCACTTTATGAATTAATCGCCTCTTTAGACACTCAACTTTCATTAGAGTTTGGTGACAAAACCCTTATTAAGAACAATACTAACCTAATGAGAGGTCAACCAACTCTCGGTAGACAACACTTTACAATCTTCTCGTAATAGAATTGGTCTCCCTCAATAAGGGTTTAGCTTAATATCAAGGTTGAGACTTTGGGAACTTTGAAATTTCAGGTTCGAGTCTCACTTTATGTAAATCCTATGTGGGTTCTCAACCTATATTTATTATAGTTTATGTTCCACTATATGTGGACTCTGTATTGGTTTATTTTGATTCAGATTTGGGTATATTCCGATTATCAGCCTGACTATAATTTATAATGATTAATTTATTTTATAGTTATTTGAATGTATTCTTTGTAATTGCAATTGTGACAATATGTATATGTATACACAAATTTCACATAAAAATGAGACTTGGAAAATTAGAACAAAAGAAATTATTTATGAAATTGAGTTATGATTTTTAGATAACTACTTAGATTCTACTATTTAGTAGAAATCTGATTTAAGGGCTTGGTCTTGTATGGATGTGAGTTGTTTCAAGAATTTCAAGACTTGATATTGAAACTAGGTATGAGCATGTTTGCTTGAGAATTTGGTTTGATTTGATTTAAATTCAGTGGTCTTTAAGACTTGAGTTTGATTGAATGAAGTCCACATTAAGAGTAACTGAGACTTGATCTAGAAAAATAGGTTTGAATAGAGTAAGATCCAGATGTTTTTAAATTTTGATCTTGGGTCGAATATTGTCCCACCAAATTTGTAAACTCAAATTTATGAAGAGATATGAAGGACAAATTTTGTTCCACCAAATTTGTAGACTCAAATTTTGCGTCAAAATAAGACTTGAAAAATTAGAGCAAATCAAAGAAATTTTATTTATGAAATTGAGTTACAATTTCTAGATAAATTCTTCTCTTCAATGAAGCTTCTAAGGGTCATCCAGATTTGATCTTGGATGATGTGGGTCATTTCAAGGGTTGTCAAAATTTGATCTTGAAATTGAATTTGGAAAGATTTTTGTTTGAGAATTTGGTTTGGTTTAATTTGGATTCAAAGATCGTTGATACTTTATATTGAAAACGAGTTTTATCTCTTTTATCCAATAATAGTACTTTAATTTTGAGACATATATTTTATTTTTAAAAGTATAATCATATGCTATTTTACTAATTTAGGTTAAATAATTTTAAAATTCTCTTGGTGGGAGATAATTTCTCATATATTTTGACTTATTAAATAATTAAATAAATTCAATAATATTTCTTGTAAACTAATTATACTAATGTTAACTAGTTAAACATATTTATTGTTAATTATTTATACTTGGCTACAATCAACAATGACAATAAGTATCGATACTATTTTTTAAAAGTTTGATTGAATTAGTGTCATCCATCAACAAAGTCTCAACCCAAATAGAAAATTATCAAAAATTTATTTTTTAACAAAGTAACAATATTATTTTGTGTGTATTTTTTTATATTTATATATAAAAAGTAGAAAAATACACATATGATAAGATAAGGCTCCATTTGTTTCACTGAAAATGGCTTCCGGAAAATTATTTCTGGAAAATGACTTACTTTTCTGGAAAAGATAATATTTTCTGGTGTTTGGATAAATCTGTGTAAAATATTTTCTTTTGTTTGACAGGTTCTTTAAAAATATTTCATAAAAGTCGTTTTCAATTAAACAAACATACATTTGAATTTTTTTTATTTTTTAATTGAGTTTATTTTATATCTATAATTTTATATTTTACATTGTTTTTACATATATTAAAAATATTTTGTTAAATTTAGGTTCATTGCAACGATTATTTTTTAGTTACATGACTACCAACTAAGTATTTTTTATTTAAAAATGTGACATTAACAAAATTGACAAAAAAAAAATCAACAATGTTAGCAATTGGACTTGATTTTCAAATCTGGAAAGTAGAGGGACTAAATTCTTGAAAATAAAAGTACAAAGACTAAATTGCAAATTTGTGAAGAGTATACAGACTTATGACATATTTTAACATTTATACTACAAAACATTTATTATTGATATATTTATAATTGTAATAAATATTTAGTATTAAAATATTAATATTGATATTTTCAATAATATGTGAATAATATTATTTAAAATTATTATTTTTAAAATTTACTATTAAAATAAAATTTAAATATTAAATAATTTATTAAAAATAATAAATTATATTAATTATATTAATAATTTATTATATGACTAAATATAAATAATTAAATACGTATGTTTAATAATATTAAAAAATATAATATTTTATAGTAATATTTTAAATATTTTTAAAAATAAAAATAAAATTTATTATAAATATAATAATATTAAACTTGATTTAAGTTAATTTTTATATAAAAGTAAAATTATCTATTGAGGAGCTCTTCTCCGGAAAATGACTTACGCTTTTCAAAAGGGTAAGTCATTTTACAAGGAAAAAGGCTTATTTTCTGTTGACTTGTAAGTCATTTTCCGTTGACCAAGCTGTTTTCTGTGAAACAAACACAGGAAAATGCAGAAAATATTTTCCGTAAAACCTTTTACATGTAAACAAACGGACCCTGAAACTTAAGGCACTATGTTCTTTAATGTTTTAACTTTACTATTTCAACGAAAACCTCATTTGGGTATTATATAAACTTTTTATAAATATATTTGTTACATGAATTATTTCACTTACATCGTGAATGTGCCATAATCTAATATGCTTAATTTTAGAGAATAACCTAAAAAATATGAAATACTAAAATAATTAAATAAATTTATATGAAATGTTGGGTTTTTTTTTTTTTTGTTAATTCTTTTAGTAATCGTATTGTCAAATAATATTTTTACTCATATTCAATTACTTTGTGATGTTTGTGAATTGGGTGATTATAAAAATTTTATTGAAATAATAATAAAAGCTCTTACCTTTTATCATTTTATCTAGATAATGCAAGTACTTTCATTTCATTCAAATAACTTTTTCATTTACATTGATTTACTAAGCTAATCAAGAGGGAAACATAGCTTTTGCTCCAATTTCTTGAGGATAAAAATTATTCAAAATTGAATATAAAATATAGAATTATTGATGACATGTTTAGTTATTAGTGTAATAATATGAAGATGAAATTTTACTTATTATACATGTTTTAAAATAATTAGACATAAAATAAAATATAATTAGTAGAAATTTATATTTGAAATTTTAGTGACGAGTAAAGCTCTTGTAAAAAATAAAGTATCTTCAAAATAAGAATAAAAAAATCTTCTCTTATCACAAATAAATCATGCGAGTGGTTAAAAATTACTAATTGTAATTAGTTTATTATGAACTCATGTGAAAACATGTGAAAAAATAGTATTATCTTTGTACAGGGTGAGAAGAATATCACATGGTGCAATTGTTGAATGTAAGACGCAAGCTACAACCTTCAATATTCGGAACCTCAACCTTTGTCAATTATGCTGAGATCTCATTGGCTCATATGAGCCACTCTTAATCATATATATTTAAGTACAAAAAATTATAACATATGAAGATTTTAAAAAGGTAATTGATTGTATAAAACTAATTTTGAGTATTTACTCATGATATAGGTGAAAAATAAAATTATGTAAACAGATGTATTTATAAAAATTAATATAAACAACAAATGAGGCTTTAGTTGAATGGTAAAATACAAAAATTGAAAACTATAGAGACACGTATAGGTTCAAATCTCTATTTATGCATGGTTTTCTATTTCTCTTTATAAAAGATACAGAAAGACAAAAGCATTGTCCAAATGATAAAATGTACTTCGTAAAAGTAAAATATTTTTGTTATTGTCTAACTGAGTTGATACTCGATTATCTCATGATACAAATTTAATAAAGTATTTAATATATAGAATAGATAAATATTATATAAATAAAACTAATCGGGCTTCTCTGCTTAAGCCTAAAAAGGTAGGCCCAGGGGAAATAGAAAAGCACATCTAGCAAAAATATTCTAAAAGTCGCCCACCGTGGGGCTCGAACCCACGACCACAAGGTTAAGAGCCTTGCGCTCTACCGACTGAGCTAGACGGGCTTAGTTGTACAATTATCAGGCTTTAAATAAAAGTTTAAAATAACAAGTGCTACTATCATGTTAAGGGTATCAAACTCATGTTGCTATTGTTCACAACGATTAAAAAGATTCATATAGGTACAACTACTCATGATTAGACTATTTGTCCGAAAAATGAGATGGTTTGAATAAAATACAAAGCTTAAAGAATGAGTTTGGATAGAATTTAAGGTTCGTCTTTTATATGGCTCAGGCTTTGGGCAAGATTTTTATGGCCCGAACTCTGTCCAGCCCGAATATATTATGTTATTAAAATTTATTATATTAATTAATATTTATATTTATATTAAATTACTAACTCAATAACAATTAAAGTTATTACCCAAAACCTAAAAAAAAAAAACTTACCCAACTAAATAACCCAACTCAATATATAAAATTTTAAAAATTATATTTAATACAATAAAATATTTATTATATTTATAGTAATATTTTTAATATAAACACTTTTTAATGTGTTAGAAAACTTTTATTTTAGAATTTTTAGTGGTATTATATTTTTTTATAAAAAATTATTTTTAAATAAAAAGTAATCTAAAAATTTAAATATGGACAGGTCGAGTCGATTTAGGTTTACTTTTCTTAAACTAGTCGAGTAAAAAAAAAAAACCTATTTTTTCAAACCAAACCAAACTAAATCGAGCTTAAATTTAAAAATTAATTTATATATGATCATTATTTCATCTATAGAAATGTATACGATCACAAGATAATTATCCATACTATAATAAAATGATTGACTAAATTTGATATCATCAAACTCAATTGATAAAAATACGAAAAAGTTAAAGTTGTTGTTTTATTAAAAATATAGAGATAATTATATCATTTAATTATTTTATATATTAAATTAAATTCATCTCGTACTCTTAAACTAACAATGTAAAAAAAAATCATTTTCTCAATTATACCTACTATTATTATTCATGTAACTTTTAATTATTAAGAAAAAAAAAACTATCCACTTTTTAAAATATTATTATTTATTAAAAGAGAAAAATTTCAAAAGTACACGTGAATTTTGATTCAATGTACAATTTGATACATGAATTTTGATTTGGTGTAATCATACACATGAAATTTTGATTATGGTTCATAATTTTGATTCAACCATACACATTTAAAGAAATAAACACATAAATTTATTTTTATATTTGATAAATATAATTATTTTTTATGCAATAAACATAAAATGTACTATATCAATAATTGTGTTAATAATTTGTGAGAATTGGATCGAATCAAAATTTACATATAACATCATTTTAAATTTACGTATGGTGTACACAAATATTATATTTATCTAATATGAAAATTAATACGGTTTTTTAATTATTTTTTCTATTATTTAATTTTAATTACGCAGCACGTTGTTTGACCAAAGTTTAACCTCCTTGAAAATCTCAGAGTTTGAATCAAAATTTCATGTGTAAAATTACAAAAAGAAAACAAAGTTTATGTATAAAATTACATATTAGATCAACGTTCATGTATATTTTTTAGACTTATCATTTTCTTAAAATGTAAAATTTATATAGGAATTATTATTTTTCAAAATATAAATTTATATATAATATATTACCTTTTCACATGTGCTTTTTACAATTTTTTTGGAAATAGACTTGTTCAAGAGCCTACTGACCTTAGCTCAAAAAAGTATTTAAAATATAGGAGAGTTTGGATAAAAGTATAGAACTCGAAAATGGGTTTTGAAAAAAATAGGTCTATTTAAAATATAAGTCGAGTTTGGACTCCAAAATTCAAGGATTAAGCCTAACCTATTTTCTACTTTGTAATATATTTTTTATTTTATTTTTATATAATATGTAATTTATATAAAATTAAATTAAATATATAATAATATAAATGTAAGGTATAAAAGATATGATAAATGTAAAAAAAAATTATGCTAAGTTATTGATGATTAAAATTCAATAAAAGAAATTCACCAAAAAAGTAGTAAAAGAAAAAAAAATTAAATTAATAAATAGTATATTTAAAAAGAATTAAAAAATAATATAGATGGACCTAAACTGAGTTTAGGTTGGTCATTTTTAAATACGAGTGCGTTTGACCAATACTTGAGGTCCATATTTCGAACCGGGTCAAACTTAGATAAGCATAAAGTGGGTTGATATCACTACATGAGTTTAACCTGACTTGGGAAGCGAACACCTCTATTTGGAGATTAGGATTTTGTTAGTTTGTATGCATATTATTAGTAATTTATATATAAATATGCATGCATATGAAATAACTTTATGTAACACCCCTCGCCCAACTCGATCACCAAATCCAAACTACAGTATGTTACATTCGTTGTCAGAGAAACTACCATTAAATTCACAATATAACAATCATTTACGCATGCAATTCATTGTCAATCACATTCATTTTAGGTTAAACAAACAATTCTGAACCTTAATCAAGCTTACAAAAGCTCTTTTATCATCCCGAATACGAAATATGACCAAATTGTAAAGTTTTTAAAATGTATGGATCGATGTCGTGACTTCATCTAGTGCTTGTCACAACATAGCCATCTTAGCATGTCACGTCACGACGATAAGCCCTAACTCTTCATGACGTCACTTATTGTAATGGCAACATTGCGAAGTCCAAAATCTAAGGTCACAACATGGCCCCTGTTGTTGGTAAAAATGAACCATTTGGTACCTATTTCATACTCTCCAACCAAACCTATCAATTTATGCATCAATTACCAAGTTCATTTGAATCAAAACACACTAAGCACATACCAGACAAGCTCAACATCTATAATCAATTTCAAAACAAGATGTCCAATACATTTTAACCAATTAAACTTGAGCATTTCAATACCATTTGAGCATACCAACCAAATTCATTCAAATGCCTTGCCAAATCTATCAAAACATACCATTCCACTTTCAATACACACATAATTCATTCATCAACACTTTTATGGCATTAACCATAAACCAAAATAACCATTTATTAACAAATACCTTAAGCAAAATCATTATACATACCAATTCATACATCCACTTAACCATTCATTTTACATCATACCGCAGTTTTTTATATACCAAATTCAAATAGGTACATATATCGTCTCCTCAAGACATCAACCATTGTCATGAAACACCTTCAACATCATCACAAGCCAAATTCATTTCCATGTTCAACTCATCAAGACTTTTAAACATTAAAGTATGTACCAATACACCTATATACATGCCACAACCCTAGGTTCAAAATGATCAAACATTTACCAATTCGGTGATAGGATAGTGTGAGCTTCGAGTCAATCCAACTTGACGCATTTCGCAATATATTGATCTATAAGAAAAAGGGAAAACAAACGGGGTAAGCATATAAAATGTTTAGTAAGCTCATAGGCATTAAATAAGGCTTACTTTATATTACAATCAAATACAATATGATACCATAATTTGACATAGTTGGCTAGTTATTGCAACACACAACATTAACAATGTGAGTTTAACATATAATCAAACCAAATGACATCTCAACCATATATCAATCTAATTCATTTTAAAGTCAATATCCTAATACCATGCTCATGCTCAATTCAACATTTATCCATTTGAACATCAAGCTCATATCATATCATGTCATTTCAATTTTTCATTTTACATTAACCACTTAGCTAATGAACTCAAGTAAATGGACTTAGATATACAAGTAACTACATCACACCAATTGCTTGTTCAAGCTGAATATATATATTTATGTCAGGTTACCAGTCTAGGCTAAACCTTTATAACTACAAATCTGATTACTTGTACAAGCTGAATATATATACATGTCAGGTTACCAGTCCAGGCTAAACCTGTGTCATATGTATCTTCGAGTCCACAACAAATGTTGGATCTCGTTAATATATGTAACCAATCTCATACAAGCGCGCATAAAACCCTATTGAAATGTCAATTGTATCCTAATCTTTACTAAATTCATAAGGGCCTCTTTTTCAATTATAACCAACATTTTACAATCTAGTCTAATTCTCACCTTTTTCATCAATTCACAATTAAACGCATATACGATTACAAATAAAATGCACAAAAACCTATATAAAAAATACCATATGAACTTACTTGGAAAAAATAGCAAACAAGTTGAATCTTCAAAGACTAATCAACAATTTTGACTTTTCACCAATTATCTCTAGATTGATCCAATTCTCGATCTAAGCAATTATTTTAGACAATTCATCAATACCAAACATTTATGCATTGTATCATGACATAAATGAACCTATGGAACTTTATTTTTCGATGCCCTAAAGTTTTGAATTTTATTCAATTTAGTCCCTAAAACCGAAATAACTACATCTTTCAATTTTGAGCTTCGATTTTAAAATTGATTTCAATTACATTCATTATAGTTCCTCTACTATCTATTATTACTGAAATTTCACATCAATTTCACAATTTATTCACTTTAGTCCTTATGTACAAAACTAACAATTTAAACATTACAATCTAGTCCTTTTTCATATCTAAACTTAAAATATATCAATTTAATACCAATATCTTCAAGAAATCAACAATGGAAACTTTCAAAAACTTTAATATTTTTAAAAATTGGTACATGGGCTAGCTAAATCAAGCTCCCATGACCTAAAAAACATAAAAATTACAAGAAAATGACTTAAATTACCTTAACAATTGAGGATCGAAAGCTTAGAACCCTAAGAACGTTTTTATCTTTTCTTCTCTTGGATTAATTCGGCCATGAATTCCACTAGATTTTGTTTTTATACATAGATTAAATTTTGATTAACTTTAATTAGCTTTACTTCATTAAATCCTAGTAAATTTAAACCTTAATCATAATTAATAAAAAATGAGTGGAATATAACATCATTCTCCAATATAGGATGAATTAAAATGGTTTATTTACCATTTATAATCTTTAGTTATTTAAAATCTATAGTAATAATATTTTTACAATTTAAGCTCTGCCCCTTAATTAAGCAATTAATTGACAAAATTACCGAATCGAACTCTAATATACTATTATACCAACTTCGTAAATATTCATATTTAATATTTACAGACTTGATTTACGAAAATGGGGTTCCGGAACTGCCTTTTTCGACACCACTAAAAATCAAATTGTTACACTTTAAATTTTAAAATAATAACTACAAAAATTTAAAATTTTATTTTAAATAACATTTATACATTCTTCTTTATATAAATATATATATATATATATATTAAAATTTAATAAAATTCTTTTTTTTGGTGAATTACAATAACAAGGCAAATCCCAAACAACAAGCGCAACTAACGTGACTCAAACTCAAGTCACACCTGGGGCGGTGAACACCCTTGACCATCAGACCATCACATGAGATATGATTAACTTAATCATAGATTTTATGTAAGTATATAACAGATATTATTTTTCTATCTTAATTTATTTTTAACTTAATCTTAACAAGTTATTTCAAGTTTTTTAATATATCAAATTTAATTTTTCTAATATGCTAATATATATGTATGTATAGGATCACTAGTTCATAGTTGGTATAACAGAACTAGCCTTTCAATTGAAAGAAGAATCAATGGTCCAAGTAATTCATCTAATACCATAAAATCAATAAAAATTGGTTGAACCTCTAAAACCGTTCTAATCGATTAAAAATTAGTTGAATTTGGTTAAAACTAATTTAAATATTTAAATTTATTGTTATAGTTTACAAAATGATTGTTTGTATTTCTATTGTTATTTGTTTATGTTTGTTTTTTTTTTTTTCAACTTTCTTGATTTTTTTCTACCTTTTTGGTGAATGTTCAATATTTTTTTATTATTACTTTTATGATTAAACTAACAGTCAAACAATTGCATTGAAATTTAGTCGTTTAATCAATTTGACTAATGGTTCAATTTTTACAACATGGCATATTATCCGACTAACATAATCACTTTGTATTTATATGATCACTAGTTAAAAATACGCCCTTAATTACCCTAAATTACTATAATTTGTGCGTATTGCCATGATTGTTAATTAGATTTATTTGATTTATTGCATAATTGTTTCTATTTTAATTGTTAATGTTGTGTAAAACTATTAAGTTGAAAATTTAATTAAATTTAATTTTAAGATAACTAAGAAGTTAGTCTAGTTGTTGGTAAATACATAAAATTTAGATGCTAGTCTTTGTTAGTTTATTGCATATAAATTGTTGAAATATTATTTTTTGCTAATTCATTGCATAAAAATTGATCGATTGTTAATTCCTAAATCAATAGTTTAACAATAAGGTTCAGTAGCGCTACCAATTGAAGCAACTTATTAATTTTCATAAAATATGATCATCAAATTTTGAAAATTTAAAGAGACTTAGTAAAGTAAATATATCTTCATATGAGAAAGAAAAACTTCAAATTTTATTTTAAAACAGTTTTCAAAATCTAATTCTAGACATTCCAGACGAAAAATTTCTAGACATGAGTAATTTTCTTTTATAAATAAACAAATAATTGGCTCGATTGGTAAAAGTAGAGTTTTAGGATCTTGAGTACCTTAGTGTGAGACTTATCATGTGCAATTATGTGCTTGGGTCATTGACTCTTATCATGTGTGATTGATTTAATGTGTAGTTTTAATCTAGTTTGTTGACTTTGGTCTAAATTATACTAGTTCTTAATTTTCGTACTATACAAGTTTGATTTTTCTTTGTGATCATTTGTAATGTAACAATTTAGTACTTGTGATTATTCGAACATATATTTGTATTTCGTAATTCTTTAAAAAAAAAAAACCTTCTCTAGCACATCGTAAAAGTGAGTTAAACTAAAGGCTAAAAAGGTAGTCCCATTTTAGGGGGAAAGAGAATACCAAAACTTTCACTCTTTGTTTAAAGGAAAGCCCGGAATAAAAACAAAGAAAGCGCCCACCGTGGGCCCATCGTAAAAGTGAGTTAAACTTAAGGCTAAAAAGGTCGGCCCATTTTAGGGGGAAAGAGAATAGCAAAGGAAAGCCCGGAATAAAAACAAAGAAAACGCCCACCGTGGGGCTCGAACCCACGACCACAAGGTTAAGAGCCTTGCGCTCTACCGACTGAGCTAGACGGGCTTGTACTGTTGCTAAATTGTCTTATACAAATAATCAATATTTTGACTTTGTTATAATTTATTGGAGTCTGAAATTAGAATGTAGAATAAAAGAAATAGAAGACTTTTAAAATTTTGTGTATGATTTATGTGAAAAATATATGAAATATAATGTTAAAATTAAATAAATATAAGGGAGTTATATGCATAAATTCATGTGAAACTAAATTAAGTTGACATATTAGGTATTTAATATCCAAGTATAAAAATCAGTGAAGAATGCAGTTCAAACTGCAATTTCTTGGTCAAGCAAAACCACTAATTTAACAAATCTATACCCAAATTTGCCTAACAATGCTCATATTGTCACCACATCCCATTGCATTTCTAGCTAATTTGGAAGTTGAATGTGTCCAAACTTATTTGTTCAAGATTTAGGGTGGGTTTGGATGGGCGATTGGGTGCGGTGCGGTGCGGTGCGTTTAGTTTATTTTTTGTCTCACGCTACAGTATTCTAATCTCACCGCCACCGCTATTTTTACACTAACCGCAGGTAAACGCACGGCCCATCCAAAGTCACCCTTAGAGGGTTAGTTTGGATGAGCGATTGGATGTGATATGGTGCGTTTAGCTTATTTTTTTGTCTTAAGCTACAATATTGTTATAGTATTTAATCTCACCTTCATCGTTGTTTTTACATTAACCGCAGATAAACATACCACTATCCAAACCCACCCTCAAACAAGTTAATTTCATTTCATTCTCTCAACTTTTGGTGGATTATATTATAAAAATATTTTTGACCATAAATACTTATCCGATTTAAAATAAATACCGACAAATAAATGATAATTTTCCTCATTACGTATGCAAATCATCTTCCAAGAGAGTAGTTGGTGACTCAACTGTTTTTTTATGGTAATGGAGTTGTTAAGTGTGTATATAGATACAATCCTTAATTATTTAAAGGCTTGTTCAATCCTTGATATTTCCAAAAAGAAAAACAATGGGGAGTGTTGTTTTCCATGAATTCAAGAGACAAGCTTCTTTTTTCTTAAAAGAACAGATCAAAACTGTAAGATTGGCTTTAACAGATGTTACACCAGTTGAATTGTAAGCTTCTTTTTTCTTACAATTGTTTAGTTTCAATATAAGTCCTTGTTTTATCCGACAATTTGTTGCTTTTGAAGCTTAACTGAAGAAGCCACAGATGGGAACATGTTATCACCAAATGCATGTAAACTGGCTGAAATATCAAGGGCTGCCTTTGAAGTTGATGATTATTGGAGAATTGTTAAGATTTTACATAAGAGGTTATCAACTTTCTTTCTTTTTCCTTTTTCATTCTAACATTTGAGATTATTCATATTTTGAATTCGGGTTTAATAATCTTTTAGTTTATGGCATTTGCTAGGTATAAGATTTAATATTTATAACCTTTTTTTTATTTTTTTATTTTCAAGCTTTGAAAAAAGAATCGGTTTTAATCAAATTCGTTTCGTTTTTAATATTTAATAGAATTTCGATTCAATTCTCGATATATATAGTGGTGAAGTACTGAAGTGATTAAATAGGAAATTTTCCCTTTAGCCTCTCCAAAAATTAATTTTTTTAGCTCTTGCATTAATGAATATTTTTCATTTCTAGCCCCTCCAAAAATATAAATAGGTTAAAATGTGTCAAAAGTCTCTGTACTTTTTGAAAATTGAAAATTGAAAATTTAGTCTTTATACTTTTATTTCATGGAATTTAGTTCCTTTACTTTTAAGATTTCAAAATTTAAGTCCAATTGTTAACACTGCTAAATTCTTTTTGTTAAATTCAAGTTAATTACAAATTCATTTTTTTAATTACATGGCTACCGAGTGAGTAGATTTTTTATTTAGAAAATGTCGTAGTAACAAATTTAACAAAAAGAACTTAGAAGAGCTAACAGTTGGACCTGAATTTTGAAATCTGAAAAGTAGAAGCCAATAGGACTAAATTCCATGAAATAAAAGTTCAAAGTCTAAATTTTTAAATTTTGAAAAGTATAAAGACTTTTGGCACATTTTAACCATATAAATAATGTAATTTAAGCATTCTATCATAAACTTTTTAACATTCATCTCTCCAAAATTTTATAATTTTATCTTAACCCCTAAATAAATTTTCTAGCTTTACCCCAAAATATACACAATTTTTTTTTCTTATCGAATTCTAATGTAAGGAACTTTATTAAGGAAAGAAAACCCTCATATTTTCTTGTAAATTATCATATTATTAACTCTTAGTTTCATATTTAATCAATGACATCCCTTCCTCCTGCTCCCAAAAAAAAAAATTAATATAATGTCTTTAAAAATTGAGAAATTATAAATTAATATAATGATAAAATTACACTTTAATCTTTCGAAAACTTTTAGTAATTTAATTTTAGCATCTTAAAAAAAATGGGGACTAAACCATTAGTAATAGATCTAAAAATCAAATCTCAATATCTACCATCATTTTTTTCTTATTTTCAAACTTCAACCATCTTTTTTTATGTTTCAGGTTGTCCAAGTTTGATGCAAAGAATTGGCGAGCATCCTACAATGCTTTAGTATTATTGGAACATTTGTTAACTCATGGTCCTTTAAGGGTTGCTGAGGAGTTTCAAGATGATGAACATTACATCAAGCAAATGGCAAATTTTCAGTACATTGATGAAAAAAGGTTGCTAACTTAATTTATTAATCCAGTAACTTCTCATCATTCAATCAATATATATATTTATGGAAAATTACTGTATCTTAAAAAAAAAATTGCAGGTTCAACTGGGGACTGAGAGTGAGAAAATTATCGGAGAAAATCTTGAAATTACTTGAAAATGAATCATTTCTCAAAGAAGAAAGGTCAAGAGCTCGACAACTAACAATGGGGATCAAAGGCTTTGGGAGCTTCAACAATATTTCGCCTTCAAAAGATGAAAGTTTCAACTGGTTTAGCAACAATGGAAGGTTTGGGTCTACGTTATATTTTGATCAAAACGATGAAGAGCATTATTTCTGGGAATTTAAAGAGAAATTAACTCCATGGAAGCTTGAAGAAACTAAAGGTACTAATATGAGTTTAAAAAGAAGTAAAGATGGAGAATATGAAATGAAGATGGAACATCCATTTTGCGAGCATGAAATGGAAGATGTTGTAGAATCATTGCTTTCTTAAATTATGTGAAAAAAAATATGAAACTACAAAGACAGGTTTTGTTGTTGTTTTGATAATGCTATGATAGTGTTCCAAAATATGTCTTGTTTAGGGTTTTTACATAGTTGTGTTTGTATAGTAGGAATGTGCCAAAGAGGAATTGAATTTGAGTTTTAAAAATAAAACCAATCAAGCTCCAACCCAACTTTTAAGTCAATCTTTAGTTTAATCCTTTTACGGTTTGATTCTGCTTAATAAGGGGTTTAAATTTTAGGCCTAGACTTCATCATGGGCTAGGTTGGGTTCTGTTTGAGTCGATTCAAAATTTTAGGTCCATTTTCTAAGCTTGGATTCGATCCAATTAAAAAAATAGGTCTAAAATTTTGTCTAAATTTGACCTAGATTAAAAATGCTAAACTCAAATCTGGCCCGACAATATTAAATTTTTTAGATTATTTTTATATAAAAATAAATTTAAAAAATATAATACATCAAATATACTAAAAACAGTAAAATAAACGTTTCCCAATAAATTCAAAATACATTAAAAGAAAATTTTATACTTAAACACTAAGATAGTTGCAACTTAGCAAGTAAAATGCCTCTAAAATTGTAGCAAAATTAACAATAAAACAAGAGTTATACAATTTTCAAATAACAACAAAATAGTTACAAAATGACGGTAAAACATCAGTAAAATAATAGCAAAACAACAAAGAAACAACAACAAATCCTAGCCAAGGCTTGATCCGTTTAGAAAATAGACTTTATTTTTTGTCCAAACTCACTTTTTGGTGAGTTTTTGGGCCTGGATAGGTGACTTAACCCATGATCAAGTTTAATTAAACCCCTACTCTAAAGGAAATAATTTTATATAATATGATACACATTAATAGTAAAGGTAAATTTAGTTTGATTTTTTTTCCAAAGCGTCCATCATAATCCGTTTAGATCAATTCTTGATTTTTCTATTTCAATTTTAAGGTTTGAATTTTAAAACTTATTTTGTTTTTTCATACTAATTTTAAGTTTTGAATATTCTAATTTGCTTTAATAAAATAATTTTTTTATGATTTTTAGATATTATTTGGTAAAATTTCAAAGTCATAAATATTTAAAAAAAATTTCAAGTTAAACAAAATCAATTACTCTTATATAATATTTTTTATGAAAATTATTTTTTATATAAAATTTTTAAGTTATTTTTACATCATAAAAAATTTAAAATAATTATAAATTAAAAAAATTAGAATTTCTAAATTATTTTCCTAAACCCTAATCACTGAATTTGAATTTGGGCTTAAAAGCCCAAGAAAAACAACACGAATTCATGCATGGTTTAGCCCACTTCATGATTGAGTCGTGGATGTAAGGGATGTAAATTATAATTATTACAATTTTTATTTCTTTATTTTATGCTTAGACTTCTATTCAAGTAATAATTCTATTTTAAATTTATCACAATATTTTAACTAATAAATGTATTTTAAATTCTAAAAATTCTATTAAATTATGATTATTTTTAAATGTATAATTATTAAAACTTCTATTTTATTTCAACTTTTTTAACTAATAATTCTAAAATAAATATTATAATTATTTTTAAATGTGAATTAAGTAATATGATGAAAATTAAAAGGTATTCTCATTAGTTTAAAATTTTTCTAAACTCGTGCTTTTATATAGATAACTTCTAATGCGGTATGTGATTTTACGTGTTTAATATTTAATTAATTTTAAAATATTGTACTTTTAATTGTAGCAATTAGTGTAAAATAATATTTTTTATTTGAATCATTCAATATAATTAAAATTTATTAGTTTATCAATTCAAATACTATAAATGAAAATTTTCAAATAATAATTAAATCATTTTTAACATATTCAACATACTATATAATTTTACTATATATAATTAATGAAAAGTAACATTATTAAAAATAATAACTAATTAACATAATTAATTCTAATATTAATTAAGTGATAATAAATACTAATAATAGTAAATTATAATTATAATTATAATTATTGCAACCTTTTTTCCCTATATTTTATGTTTAGAGTTCTAATAATTCTATTTTAAAATTAGCATAATTTTTAATTAATAATTGTAATTTAAATTCTAATTATTTTGAGTTCTAAAAATTCTATTTTAAAATTAGCATAACATTTAATTAATAATTGTAATTTAAATTCTTATATTGGTTTTGTTATAATGTTATAACGAATCTTTATTCTATTTTTTTTTCTCATCATATTCATATCAGATTTAGATCAACAAAAATTGAACAATCAAATAAAATTAAACTCAAATTTTCGCGGGCGAATATTTACTCTTTTTCTAGTTCAGTTGCCAGGTTAACCCATGACCTCTCAGAATCAAAATAAAAAGAAATGCATTGGTCTCTGGTTTGTTCCGCCATCTTCCCTGATAAATCATTAGGATTCGTTTTCAATAGAATCCTCTACATTCACGAGTTCTGTCATCCTTATCGCTCTCGATTAATGCTTAGGTCTGAATTCTCCGATGGAACCTTAATTTAATATTTCTATTTATTTAATAAAATAAAAATAAAATAAAATTTGTTCTTGAGTCAACCTTCTTAGTCTTTATTGACTTAAAGTTTTTTTAAACTTGTACTTATATATATATATTATAAATTATAGATGAGTTGTTCATGCTAATGAGGCTTCGATTCAGTTGACAAAAACTGTTTTAGATATTGAGTGTTCAAGTTTGAGACTTATTATATATAATTAAAATGTGTGGGTCTCTGAGTTCCATCATGAGTTGTTGTCATATGTGAGTTTTAGTTCGGTTAGTTAGTTCGTGCTCTGGATTGTTAGGTTATGCTATAATAGTTCGATACTATACTAAGTGATTACTCATACATATATTTGTACTTGTAAAGTTTCAATTTTTTTTAAAAAAGCGTTAAATATGTATTAATGAATTAAAATTAAAATTTTATATGTATATTTGTAGAATTTTAGTCACATGTTAAGATTTATTCCTAATATCATATTAGACTTGTACTAAGCTTAAAATTTAGTTGTTGTCTCTTTATTTAAATTTATTAAAATATGTTTTAAGTTAATTAATATATTACTTATGTTTCAACCAAAAAAATCATTTATAAAGTAATATTTGATATGTTATTTTCAAATTTTATACATAAGAAATAAAATTATTAACATGTACATTGGTAATTAGATCTATCCAATACTCGAGTTTTTCTTTTAGCTACATAAATATGGGCCACTAAACCTTGACTCAAATTAATTTTTTAACAATAAAAATATTAAAAAATAGGTTTTTTCAAGTTAGGTATAATTTTTAATGTTGACAAATATGAGGGTTTTTTTTTTATTAAAATGACTTCAATTTTTTAATAAATTACGAAAATGATATATATTTTTTATTATATACGTAAATAATCTGAAATGAATAGTAAAAGTTGATGGAGGCAAAGAGAATGGTGCCACCAACATGCCACGTCAGCCATCAAATAAAAAAAATCAAATTTTTAGTGGAGGCAAGTAAAATGATGCCACCTGTATAAATACAAGGGACATCTTGAAATTTTTCAATAATTGGAGGGCCAAAAAATAAATAATGATGGTGGAGCCATTCAATAAAATAACATTTTTTTAAATTTAAAACAAAAACTAATAAAATTTAAAAAAAAAAGAAAATGGGTGATATATTACATTGGTGGTGCCATTTAAAATGACTCCACCAAATAAAATAATTTTTTAAAATTAAAAAATATAATAAAAATTATAAAAAGAAATTGGGCGATATATATTGGCGGCGCGATATAGAATGGCTCCACCATTTTTTAAATTTAAAATAAAAACTAAAAAAAATATCCTGTGGTGGCGCAATTTAGAATGGCTCCTCCACCATTGTTTATTTCTTGGCCCCCCAATTATTGAAAAATCTCAATATTTTCCTAGTATCTATATAGGTGGCGCCATTCTATTTAGCTCTACCAAAAAATTAATCTTTTTATTGTAATGGCTGACGTGGTATGTTAGTGGCGCCATTCTCTTTGGCTCCACTAACTTTTACTATTTATTTCAGGTCATTTACATACATAATCAAGAAAGTGGATTATTTTCGTAATTTATTAAAAAGTTGAGGCAATTTTAATAAAAAAACCACAAATATGAGATAAAATTATGCTCTAAATTTAAAATTTAATCTTTATACTTAAATAAGTTTTTAGTTTTAATATAATGTTAACAATTAAAATTGATAAATTTTTCATCGAAATTTGTTATCAATAAACTCATACAATCATCTTAATTTTAGAAGTAAATGGTATGAAAATATGCTAACAAAATTTGACAAAAAAAAGTTATCAAAATAAAATGATTGATGGTATAACTTTACCTAAATGTAAGTAATAATAATCCTTAAAAACATAAAAATTATTAGATTTTTATTATAGTCACAATGTGATGAACGAAAATATTTTATATCGATTGACATAGACATTATTGTCAATATAGGAGAATATAAGTTCGAGTGCGCTGAAACATATTATTCTCTTATGGTTGGGTTGGGACTATGGATAATTTTAAACATTGTATCAAAAAAAAGAGATATAATCAAAATCTATAATAAAATTATTTAAAAAAAGAATTTATATATCACTATAGAAATATTTATTTATTTATTTTGGGCATCTTAAAAATATATTTAATAACAAAGTTTTCAACCAAAAAAGAATATAAAATGAAGGTCCATATGTGTAATTCGGGTTGAGTTTGAATCCAAACCCGAAAAAGACAAGACCCGTCATAAGCGCGTAGCCGACTTCATTCAAAAAGAAAAATCAAAATTCTCACCCGCCCAAAACACGCAACTAAAAACTCGTGGTGGAGCCCACGACTTCTTTTTCCAAATCCGAAAATCAAATCTCAACCATTCATTCTATCAAATCCAACGGCCGTAAAGCCCCCATTTTCCCTCCGAACATTCTAGAACCTAGTCACCCTAATTTAAAATATATAAAAGCACTAACCCTTAATACTAAGCCACACAGTTCATTCTAAACAGCAACTCTTCGTTCTTCATTTTCTTTTTTCTTTTTCTCTCTAGTTTCTTTGATTTTTCTTGGAATTTAGAGTGATGGCCGGAAAAGGAGAAGGACCGGCGATCGGTATAGATCTCGGCACGACTTACTCTTGCGTTGGAGTATGGCAACATGACCGAGTTGAAATCATCGCCAACGACCAAGGCAACCGTACGACGCCGTCCTACGTTGCTTTCACCGATTCCGAGCGTTTAATCGGTGATGCCGCTAAGAACCAAGTCGCCATGAATCCGATCAACACCGTCTTCGGTACGTCTCTATTTCCCCTTTTATCGTTAAAAAAAATTGCATTTTAGATTTAGATCTGAGACTTTGTATGCCTTTAGAAATTGTTTCTACGAGGAGATCTATTTTTTTTATTTTTATATGCTATTTATGACGTCATTATATGATTTGCCCGAATTTAGGAGAGTTTGGCTTCCCTGCTGTAATTTTGTTGACTGTAAAATTTATTTACCTTTTTTTTGTTAATTATTGAAATTTAACAGATGCTAAGCGATTAATCGGCAGAAGATATAGCGATTCGTCGGTTCAAAGCGATATGAAGCTTTGGCCTTTTAAGGTAATCGCCGGTCCTGGTGACAAGCCCATGATTGTTGTTACTTACAAGGGCGAGGAAAAACAATTTGCTGCCGAGGAAATCTCATCTATGGTTTTAATCAAGATGCGTGAAATCGCCGAGGCTTATCTCGGAGCGACGATTAAGAACGCTGTCGTTACTGTCCCAGCTTATTTCAATGACTCCCAAAGGCAAGCTACCAAAGATGCCGGAGTCATTGCTGGTCTTAACGTTATGCGAATTATCAACGAGCCAACAGCCGCCGCCATTGCTTACGGTCTTGACAAGAAAGCCACCAGTGTTGGTGAAAAGAATGTGTTGATTTTCGATTTGGGTGGTGGTACTTTTGATGTTTCATTGCTTACTATTGAAGAAGGTATCTTTGAAGTTAAGGCCACTGCTGGTGATACACATTTGGGTGGTGAGGATTTTGATAATAGGATGGTTAACCATTTCGTTCAAGAATTTAAGAGGAAGAATAAGAAGGATATTAGTGGGAACCCCAGAGCATTGAGGAGGTTGAGGACTGCTTGTGAGAGAGCAAAGAGGACTCTTTCATCGACTGCTCAAACTACCATCGAGATCGATTCATTGTACGAGGGTATTGACTTTTACACCACGATAACTCGTGCAAGGTTTGAGGAGCTTAACATGGATCTTTTTAGGAAGTGTATGGAGCCAGTTGAGAAGTGTTTGAGGGATGCTAAGATGGATAAGAGCAGTGTCCATGATGTTGTTCTTGTTGGTGGTTCCACTCGTATTCCTAAAGTGCAGCAGTTGTTGCAAGACTTCTTCAACGGGAAGGAGCTCTGCAAGAGCATTAATCCTGATGAGGCCGTTGCTTATGGTGCTGCGGTTCAGGCTGCTATCTTGAGTGGTGAAGGAAATGAGAAGGTTCAGGATCTATTGCTTTTGGATGTCACTCCTTTGTCCCTTGGACTCGAAACTGCTGGTGGTGTTATGACTGTTTTGATTCCGAGAAACACTACCATTCCCACCAAGAAGGAGCAGGTGTTTTCAACTTACTCTGATAACCAACCCGGTGTCTTGATCCAAGTTTATGAGGGTGAGAGAGCTCGAACCCGGGACAATAATTTGTTGGGTAAATTCGAGCTCTCTGGCATTCCACCAGCACCCAGAGGCGTTCCCCAAATTACAGTTTGCTTCGACATTGATGCTAATGGCATCTTGAATGTCTCTGCCGAGGACAAGACTACTGGCCAGAAGAACAAGATTACCATAACAAATGATAAGGGTCGGTTGTCGAAGGAAGAAATCGAGAAGATGGTTCAAGAAGCCGAGAAGTACAAGTCCGAGGATGAGGAGCACAAGAAGAAGGTTGAAGCCAAGAATTCATTGGAGAACTATGCCTACAACATGAGGAATACTATCAAGGATGAGAAGATTGGTTCAAAGCTTGACCCGGCTGACAAGAAGAAGATTGAAGATGCCATTGATGGAGCAATCCAATGGTTGGATGGCAACCAGCTAGCCGAGGCTGATGAATTCGAGGATAAGATGAAGGAGCTCGAGAGCATCTGCAATCCTATCATTGCCAAGATGTACCAAGGTGCAGGGGCTGACATGGGTGGTGGCATGGACGAGGATGCCCCACCTACCGGTGGCAGCGGTGCTGGACCTAAGATAGAAGAAGTCGACTAAATCAAATATTAAGATAGTATTTTGCCGATGTTTAACAGCTTCTGCTGGTGCTATATTTTATGTTTTCAGCAACCTATGTTTTGATGTATTGAAAAAATCTGGTTTATTTTTGGGAACATTACCATCTTAGGTAACTAATGTTCCCCGTTTTAAGAATTATATCAACTTCTCTATATTAATGTTTAGTTTTATCTTCATCATTGTGTTTAGGTTATATGTTTTTTTTCTTCCTTGAATCGTTACAATTACAATTGTTATTGGCATGAAATGTGGTGGAAAACAATCTGGTAAACGATGGGCTCGGGAGCTAAAAGAATATATAATTGGAGTTCTCGAAGAAATTGACACGAATAAAAAATATTGATATAATATAAATATTCAAATATGAATAAGTTAGTTCTCTATCTTGAATTGCTTCATTTGAATCATTTTAATTAACAACAATATCAATTTTTTCTAGGGTAATAGACTTGGAAATTGTTTTTGTATCGAAATTTTTGGTGGACTAACGTAGTATAGTAAGAACAAATTTGGATAAAAAAAAAGGATTACGTCTTAGTATGTTGACAATTATCAAATTTAAACATCAATTTCGACAAAAAAAAAGATTTTAGTGTGAAAATAATTGTAAGTTGAAAAATGCATTTAACCCTAAATCAAACAGCAAAAGACTATGTTAGCTTTAAATTAAGTAGGGTTATGGTCATTTACTATTTTAAATTTAGAATTTATATGATTTCAAAAGATCTTTGTAAAATAAAAATGTACACTTTTTAAGTTTCTCTTCTTTCTTTCTTCTCATTTCATTCCATGTGTTTTTTTTTTCAGTTTGCAGATCTATTTTATGGCTATTTTTGTTGTCTTCATAAGTTGTAATGGATAGATGATGGTGCCTATCATTGTTGAAACACCACCGACCACCGATAGTTTCTTTTAGAAAGTGAGTAGCTCTTTATTGACTTTTTAATCTGTTTCTGTTTTGAAAGCTTTAGAATAATAAATTATTTCATGAGTTGGTTTGGACCGGTTATTTCAAGTTTTATGTTTTTTTGTTTATTTTTTCATTGTTTAATAATTCACTTGTAGAAGGTTTTGTCTACTCTTGTAGTACGCTTTTTAGTCTTATTTATGCACGCAGTCTTGCTTTTGTGAGTAATTTTAGGGTTGGTTTTGTTGCTATCCCCTCTAGTTTGGTGGATGCTCGGTTCTTTTGCCGATTTATGCCTGCTGTTTTGGACAATCCGAGGCTGGTTTCCTTATTGTATTAAGTTCTTGCAGTTACTTCTGATATGTTGAGCTTGAGTTGTGACAGAGCCAATTGTCAACGTGTCATAATGTTCAATTGATGCTGAAGCTGAAGCTTTTATTGTGTTGATGGAGCTTGTCCTTCAGCGCGTACAACAAATGTTTGTTGTTTCCCCCCAATTGTATGGTCTCATTAATTGAATGAATTAATGAATTTCTCTATAAAAAAATAGAATTTATATTATTTTACCTTGATAAAATTTAGTTATTGTATTTTTGTTATACATTTAGTTAGTCCTTTTAGTTGACACCCTTGATTATTTTGATAAAAATGTTGGATTGAATTTTTTAAATAAAATCCATTCCAACTTATCATGCCAAAGTAGATATTATTATTATTATTAGAAATGTGTTTTCTAAGAAAAACTCATGTAATCATTTTAATCGAAATAGCTAAAGATATTAACTATTTAGATTAATTAACATTATTGTAAAAGTGAATAATCAAATTATATGAAATTTAAATATAACTTACACCTTAACAAAATAGAGACTAAATCTCAAATGTGAGCGTAATAAAATCAAAGTTGAATTTGACCATTATCTCATAACACCTAAAAAGAGAGAGAAAAGGATGGAGTTGTAAACAAGTAATCATGTAGGTTAGGCGTTTCTTCTATATATATATATATAGTTTAGGTTGAATTATGTTTATGGTTCCTCTACTATATTTTAACTTAAGATTTAGCATTGATACTTTAATTTGATATAATTTAATTAATGTATTTTTATAATATCATTAGTTAGTCCAAATAATCACATCAAATGAATTTTTTTTGTATGTGCGTGTTAAAAAATTTTTTTAAAGAAAAATTCACTTCATCATTTTAATTGGAATAGTTAAGAATGCTAATTATTTGGACTAATTAATTTTATTCTAAAAGTAGAGAACCATGTAATGTGAAATTAAAATGTAAAGACTAAATTTGAAATGTGAACACAGATAAGAAAGACTAAAACTAGAATGGACTGTTATCTTATAATGGAATGGATTTGACACGTGTCATTGAGAAAGGCTAAAGGGCATTCCTTTTATGTATAGAGTATAATTGAATGTTAAAAAATATATGAATAGAGAATTCAAGATTAGTTTCAAGTAGTGTATTTAATTAACACTTAAATTTAAACATTTTATTGAGTTGATGTCACCTTTAATTGGGATACCAACTTAGTTATGCCGGTTTTTTACATAAATAATATATAAAAAAAAACCAAAATGGGTTCTTGCAAGAATTATGTACCAAAATGGGTTGTTCAAATGGGTGGAGGTGGTGCATAGGCAACACCATCCTCATTTTGACACAATATGGTGAAAAAAAATATTTTAGTAGTGGTGCCAAAGGGATAGGCGGCACCACTTTTCTATTCTGGTATACATAGGTAAAAAAATACGAAGGGGGTGTGGTGCCTATCTGATAGGTGGCACACCTAGTATATTCCCCCCTACTCCCCCATTCGGCTCGTATCAATTTTTAAAAAATATAGTAGAACAAGAGAGGGAGAAGAGAAGAAAGAAAGAAAAGAGAATAAAGAAATTGTATTATTATTTTTATTGTTATTTTCAAATATAATAGATTATGATAAGAAAAAATTATTTTGTTAGTATTATATAGTTTGCTTAGTGTTATTTTTATGTTTTGTTTTAAAGTTATTTTGTTTATTGTGATTTGTTAGTAACTTTTGTGTTTAGATTATTGAGAATGTTATGTTTTAAATTTTTTTAATATATTTGAAAGTTTTTATGTTAGTAACTATTATAAAGTAATTGTTAGTTAGTGATAACAACAGGAAAAAAATAAATAAATACTGAAAATATTTTTGTCCTAGATATTGTTAGAAATGACAATAAATTTGATATTGTTAGAAATGGTCTCTTTTCATTCATTAAATTTTTTATGTAAGTATTTTTATGCTGTTCGAAATTGTTTTGAGAATTTTTGTTTATTTTTAACAGATTGAGTATTGAAGATGGATAATCAGTTTTTCGTATGCGTTTATTTTGATGGAATAATATTGACAACAACCGTTAGATGTATATTTGAATGTTGGCAACAAATAGCAATGAGATTTAATAGAAATGTCTCGTTCGATGATATGAAGGAAATGATTAGTGCAAAAATTGTTAGACGTTGTGGGAGAAGGATCTCGAAACTTTTCTACAAGTTTCCAGTTTCGACAAATCCTATCAAATTCACCGAAATGGAACTTGTAGACGATGAAGACGTGGAGACAATGATCGCTCTTTATTGTGGGAATCGGAGTGACCAAAATGCACTGATTCACTTATTTGGAGTTAGCCGGTGTGGAGCCAAATGAAGATCTCACTGCATATGGTGAAGAACATAGAGCTCAAGAATCGTGCATGGTGGCTCCAATATCGTATGTTGATAATGAATCGACTATACACGGGGATCAATATCGATCTTAATATTGCACCCGATATTGATGTGGTTGGTGATGATGGATACAATAGTAGTGATCCTTGTGATCAAGAGGTCGATAGTGATAGTGATCCTGATGTGGAAGAGGTCCTCGATGATATTGACGATGAAGACGTGAATGACGATGGAAACATTAATGTGTCTTCAGTCGGGAACCAAATTCAACGTATTGTGATACACAATAATCCTGGCCACACATGTCATTCATAGACCCTGACACGATGCACGTAGTCGAGTTTCCGAAGTACCCTGAAATACTACCTACTTATTGGCTAGCCGTAAATTCTGATCCTGAGGAGTTGTTCGTAAGCCAGAGATTCAAAAGTAAGGAAGAGTGCGTATTTGCTATTAAGCGGTATAGCATGAATATATCAGTGGACTACAAAGTCGCAGTGCTTAAACCGACATTATATATTGGGAAGTGTTGGAAGTCAGCAGAAGGCTGCAATTGGCGGGTACGAGCTGTATTTATTCAAAATTCGCAGATGTGGGTGATACGTAAATTTGTTGGGCCTCACACATGCACATCAACATGTATAATAGAAGATCATCAAAAAATTGATTCCAAAATTATCTGTACGTGTATCATGCCAATGGTGAGGGACATGCTGACCATTAAAGTTTCGGTGCTGATTTTCGAAATGCAGATATGATTCCAGTATCGAGTATCATACCGAAAGACGTGGATAGCTAAATAGATGGCAATGGAGCAATTGTACGGGGATTTCAATGCGTCGTATAATGAGCTACAGTGATGGATAGCAGCTATGCGGGACTACGTACTAGTGACTGTCATTGAGTTACAAACACGACCTTATTACGGCTCGGATGACCATTTACAACTGAGAAAAAGAATTTTCCATCGAATATTCTAGATGTTTGATCCATGTGTGCGCACATTTCCCCACTGCAAGTCGTTTGTGCAAATAAATGAGACTTGGCTATATGGAAAATATACACAGATCCTACTTCTTGCGGTTGCTCAAGACGACAATAAGAACGTGCTCCTGATAGCATTTGCCATCGTAGATAAGGAGAACATGGAATCGTGGGAATTCTTCTTTACCAACTTGCGGAAGTATGCTATTAGCAATGATAATATTTGCATCATCCCTGATAGAAGGAAATGAGTAATTGTAGCCATTAGGCGTTCCGGTGTGCCATAGAGATCCGTTTACTGCATCCGGCACATCGCGGCTAACTTCCATTGAGATTATAAGAATGCAGACTGGCAGAGACAAGTTGTGAGAATGGGTAAAGGATAACCTTATCTTTTCAATACAAGTTTTAATGTTTTGGGGCAATACTGTAACTTATATTTTCTTAATACATATACAACGCATGAGCTAGAGCCACACATTTTCCACCAAAGAATGACTTGACATTGAGAGTGACATAGAGGGTTAAATGAACACATCTTTTCGACAGTGTTGGGTACCATGGAGCAGTGGCAATGGGCTCAAAGTTTTGACGAGGGATTTCGTTTTGGTCAAATGACCACAAACTTGGTGGAGGGGATTAATGCTGTGTTGTTGAAAACATGACATCTTTCGATTTCATCTGTCTTCTCGGCTACATTCTACAGGTTGACTACCTTGATGCCAAGAATGGGTCAGCAACAAGTCAACCAGATGGAGGCGAGACACGTGTTTGTCGAAGATGTTAGGGATGTAATGGTTGCAAACCGTAGGATAGCGAGGTCGATGGATGTAGAAGTATATTCACGATGTCTTGAAACATTTCGAGTTACGGAGACCATCGGTTGTCGACCTAGTATACCACCTAGGTCCTATGGAGTTGATCTCCAAAACAGACGGTGCAATTGTAGGAGGTTCCAAACACTTCATTATCCATGTGCGCATGTTGTGGTAGCGTGTGCTAAAGTCTCGCTCAATGTTGAACAATTTTTTGATGATGTGTACACCCTCAAGCGCACATTGCGTGTTTGGGAGAATGAGTTCCCCGTGCTGCCTGACCTGTCTACGTGAGAGGTGCCTCCGACAACTTTCGAGCTTGTCCCAAACAAAGGGTTGCGTAGGAATCCGAAAGGTCATCCGCAATCATCCAGAATTCGTAATGAAATGGACATTAGGGAGAAATCTGACAGTAAGCGTTGACCTGTCTACGTGGGAGGTGCCTCCGACAACTTTTGAGCTTGTTCCAGACAAAGGGTTGCATAGGAATCCGAAAGGTTATCCGCAATCATCCAGAATTCGTAATGAAATGGACATTAGGGAGAAATTTGAGGTAAGCGTTGTGGATTATACAAATTAGCTGGTCATAATCGGAGTAAACGCCCGCAGTGAAACTACCATGTTGGACAATCGTCACGATCGGGTTGGAATTGAGCTTCTATAATCCAAAGTACCTAATTTATATTACAAAGTTTGTTCCAATTTTTAATGTTGTAATGTATTTAATTTATATTACAAAATTTATATTACAAAGTTTGTTCCAATTTTTAATGTTGTAATGTATTTAATTTGTATTACAAAATTTATAGTACAAAGCTTTTTCTAATTTTAGTGTTTTAATTTTGTAATGCTGCAATTAATCTAATTTATGACCACAAAGTTTGTTCCAAGTTTTAATGTTGCAATTAATCTAATTAAATAAATACAAAGATTGTCTTTTTCTTGATTTATATTTTTTTAAAATAAAAAAGTACAAACTTTGTAATATTTAAATTGCAAAAAACTTCTAAAATCCTCTAAAATTGATGGTTTGATGGTGTGGTCTAATGGTATATTTCTGCGGCGATTAATTTCCTCTTTAGTCATAGGTGGGGGTGTGCGAAACATGGAAGAAAAATCATTGCCCCGAACGCCATCGATGAACTTGAGTCGGGAGGAATGCTGTATTGGGGTGGATACGACCAGTAGGAGTAGAGTAATGCGGTGGATACGGGTCGAGAAGAGTGTTGTACTGCGGTGATACTAGATTAAAGGTATCAAACCCGGAATGATATCCGTGTCCTAACGAGCCCGAGAAATAGTCATTGACCCGTAACTCCGAATGTAACAACCCGATTTTAACCCTAATCGGAACAGTAGTTTCGGGACCACAAATCCGAATTAGAAAAATATTATTAATATTATTTTGTATGTTTATTTTGTGTGCATTTGATTGTGTGAAATTTTCGTGTTTTAATTTCGTCGTTTAAGTGTCCGATTTAATAAAAGGGCTTAATCGCGTAAAATAAAAATTTAAGGGTTAATTATAAAAGCACTTAATTGTTGTTGTCTTTATAACTTAGTGGTTTTATTATGCAAATAATCCACTAAGTAAGTTAGTGGGTGGCAAAGGACTAATGTAACCTTATTATATATGTTATATATATATATGTAAAGGTTAATATAGTAAATTAAAAATAAATCTAATATATGTTTAATATAACAAATTAAAAGGGCCATGTTCTTCATCTTGGCCGAATATAGAAAAGAAAAAGAAAGGGAAATAGAACAACAAAGTTCGGCTATCTTTAGGTCTAATTAAGATATGTTTTTGCTTCGGTTTTTGATGATTTTTACGTTTTTGATATCGTTGCTTTGAATACTACCCGACCCATGCTTGAATTTCTGATTTTAATGAATATTTTGAGTTATGCCATTGATGAATATTTGTGTTTTGTGATGTTTGATGATGAATAATGGAAGATATGTCTTAGATTAACATGTTTTGTCTTGGGATTTTTGATGGATTTGAGTGTTTAGGGCTAAATTGTGAAAATAAATTTTTGAGGGACTAAAATGTGAAATAAATGCAATGTGTGGACTTGTATGAGAACCATGAATATTCGGCCCTTGAGTAGTATGGGCAAATTTTGTGTATTTTGTGTTTTGTGCAAAAAGGGCTAAATTGCAAAAAGTGCAAAATGTGAGGGGCAAAATGGTAATTTTCCCATTTATGTATTTTTGGACTTAATTGAATGTTTTTATGAATAAAAAGGTTAAATTTGATTATGTTTAGATCAAGAGACGAAGAAAACGAATTTGGATCGCGGAAAAACGAAAGTAATCGAATAGTCGATCGTGTCTGCTGATATCCGAGGTAAGTCTAATAGCAAATGTATGTCATTAAATTAGAATATATATATGTTCTATAAGCCGAATTTTATGTTCTATAAGCTAAATTTGATTTTATGAATTATACAAATTTGTTTGCCGAATGTATGTTTTAAGTTTAATAAGTTGAATTAGCTTTGTTATTTTCATATTGTTAGCCGGATATACAACTAGAAATTGGAATGTTGAAATTTTATTTTACAAATATTGAATATGTTATATCATGCATGCTTGAGTTTAATAAGATGAAGTTAATAGCATATATTAAATAAATATATGATATTGTTCGAATGTGTAATACAAATTCTTTAAGTTGAATTTAATGATATAAATTGTATGTGTATATGTGGTTCGAATAAATGATGCAATGTTTTGAATTGAATGAAATGATATGAAATATATATATATATATATAAGAGGTTAGAATGTAAGATACAAGTTTCTTTAAGTTGAATCTAATGTTAATAATTATATATAATTGTACATGTGAATCGAAAATAGGATTTGAGTTTCTTGAGTTGAACTTAATGTTGTGAATTATGTATATGTGGTTCGAATGTGAGGTTGCTATGAAGAGTTGAATATAAAACAATTCTTATCGAGATATAGTTTTTGAGAAAGATCTATGTGTGTTATAAAGATTTATATGAAAGATTAACTTTGCATCTCAGTTATTCAGGCTATGTGCCTAGCAGGCTTGATGCCGATGAAATAATTCAGACTTTACGTCTAGCAGGCTTAACGCCGGTGATACATTTCGGACTATAGGTCTAGCAGGCTAAAAGCCGGTGTACTGAATCAGGTTTTAAAACCTAGCAGGCTAAGTGCCGGTGAATCTATTTAAATTATGTGAAAATATGCAATTGTTATATCTATGATTTTGGTTATATGAAATCGATGAATACATAAACATTAGGTTTTTATACGCTTGGTGAGTATACATCTACATTTCGGTTTATGCTGTGGTTAAACATAGTTGTATGCATTTGGTGTATACAAATAATAAAGGCATATGTACATTAGGTATATGCGGTTGTTAAATACATATAAGTTAAGCCTATGTGTTTGATAATTGCTTATGTATGCAATTGGGATATATATATATAAATGTACTCATTTAAATGTATATGATGAATATGTATATTTATATTCGAATGTACGTATTAGCTATGTGTTCAGGTATAAATTCAAATGAGTCTATATATATACAAACGAATATAATAGATGGTTGGTATATATGAGTATGACAAATTTTATGCACATGATAAGTACATATGTGAATTCGAAAGTGTGCAAGTAATAAAGTGTATATACATTCGGTTTTAATTGTTGATAATTATGTATGCATTTGTCCATAAGTAATTGTTAATATATATGTATATTTTTGTTGTTATGCTATAGACTTACTAAGCTATAAAAGCTTACTTTGTTTGTTTTCGTTCATTTGATTTTATAGATTTTGGAGACGCGTTACGAGCTCGGGGATCATCAGTATAGTCCATCACACTATCGACTTCTTTTGGGTATTTTGTTAAAAATTTGAACTTAATCTTATGGCATGTATAGGTTTGAGTACGATGTTAACTACATTTTGATTGTAAATTATAATAGCTATGCAAAAGTAATTAAATTTTCATGTTGTGATCAGATTGGTTTTAAAAATGGTTGTGTTTGTTCGGTAATGCCTCGTAACCCTAAATTCGACGATGGAGACGGGTTAGGGGTGTTACATTTTATTGGTATCAGAGCTACGGTTTAGTCGATTGTCGGACTAACGTAGTGTGTATGAGTCTAGCTATACATGCCATAATTTTTATACTGAGATAGTGTGATGACTGCTGACATCTAAAAATGTGTTTTCGTATAGTAATGGATCCCGAACGAGCCGTAGCCGATGATGTTGAGAGTATAGCGCCTGCTCCCACGCAAGGGACAGAGCCGGTAGATTCTCAACCGACCTCGAGTAACCAGGAGGGAGAGGCTAAACAAGCCTTCTACCAAATGATGAATGACTGGTTTACTCAATATGTCCGAACTAATCCGGTTGCACAACAACCTCCACCCCCGACTAATCCACCTTCGATTCCTGTTATACCCCAAGTAAGTGATTCGATGAGATTACTTAAGCCTCCGGTTGACAAAATTCAAAAACACGGGGTCGAAGAGTTCAGAGCTACTGATGATGATGATGCTGAGCGAGCTGAATTCTGGCTTGATAATACTATTCGAGTGTTTGATGAGTTATCTTGCACCTCTGATGAGTGCTTGAAATGTGCCATATCTTTGCTACGGGACACTGCATATCACTGGTAGAATACACTAGTATCGGTGGTTCCGAAAGAGCGAGTGACCTGGGAATTCTTTCAGATTGAGTTCCGTAAGAAATACATCAGCCAGAGATTCATTGATCAGAAGCGTAAGGAATTTCTTGAATTGAAACAGGGTCGTATGACAGTGACAGAATATGAACGGAAATTTGTGAGACTCAGTAGATATGCTCGAGAATGTATTTCGACTGAAGCTATCATGTGTAAAAGATTTGAAGATGGGCTGAATGAAGATATTAAACTGTTAGTTGGCATACTTGAGATAAAAGAGTTCATAGTACTTGTTGAACGAGCTTGTAAAGCTGAGGAGCTCGGGAAAGAGAAGAGGAAAGCTGACTATGAAGCTCGAGATTCTCGCAAAAGATCATTCAGTAAATCATTTCAGTCGATCTCAAGGAAATCCAGAGAGGATCATAGCCGATCTAAAGCTACTGCAGGGTCTCCTAAGTATGATCGAGATCGACCCCCTGTGAGTTCACGAGCTACTTCAGTTGCTAGCGTTGGTAGTGTTCGACAAAATAGATCAGAGTGCAAGCATTATGGGAAATGGCACCCTGGAGATTGCAGATTACATGATCGGTCTTGCTTTAAGTGCGGTTCAAAGGATCATTTCATTCGAGAGTGTCCAATGGTAGCTGAGCAAAACACTGTACAGAATACCAGACCGAGTAATGTGCCAGTATGAGGTAGACCGCCGAGGCATTTGAGTAATGTAAGTGACAGTCAGAGAGGAACAAAAGACACGGTAGATCGATCTGAGGCTCGTGCACCTGCCAGAGCATATGCCATCCGTGCTCGGGAGGAGGCTTCTTCTCCAGATGTTATTACTGGTACTTTCACTCTTTATGATACTAATGTTATTGCATTGATTGATCCTGGTTCGACTCATTCTTATGTGTGTGAGACTTTAGTATTCAGTAAGACTTTGCCTGTTGAGTCTACTGAGTTTGTAATTAAAGTATCGAACCCCCTGGGCCGGTGTGTTTTGGTTGACAAAGTGTGCAAGAATTGTCCGTTGATGATTCGAGATTTATGTTTTCTGGCTGATTTGATGTTGTTACCATTCGACGAGTTTGATATAATTCTGGGTATGGATTGGTTAACTATGCATGATGCTATAGTAACTGCAAACGGAAAACTATTGATCTACGGTGTCAGAATAATGAGATTATTCGGATTGAATCTAATGATCTGAATGGTTTACCAGCAATAATATCCTCGATGTCGGCTCAGAAGTATGTAAGAAAAGGTTGTGAAGCTTATATTGCATTTGTTCTTGGTAGTAAAGTGATCGAAAAGAAGATTGAATCTGTGCCAGTAGTGTGTGAGTATTCAGACGTGTTTCCCGAAGAATTACCGGGTTTGCCACCAATTCGAGAGGTAGAGTTTGGTATTGAGTTAGTACCAGGGACGACTCCAATCTCAATAGCTCTGTACTGTATGGCACCTACCGAATTAAAAGAATTGAAAGTACAGTTGCAAGAGTTGACTGATAAAGGTTTTGCACGACCGAGTTTCTCTCCTTGGGGTGCACTAGTTCTATTTGTGAGAAAGAAAGACGGAACGATGAGAATGTGCATTGATTACCGACAACTCAATAAGGTGACTATAAAGAATAAGTATCCGTTACCACGGATTGATGATTTGTTCGATCAGTTGAAAGGGGCTACTGTGTTTTTGAAGATAGATCTGAGATCAGGCTACTATCAGTTGCGAGTTAAAGACTCTGATGTGCGAAAGACTGCTTTCTGAACGAGGTACGGACATTATGAGTTTCTTGTTATGCCTTTCGGACTTACTAATGCGCCTGCTATTTTCATGGATTTGATGAATCAGATCTTTAGGAAGTATCTGGATTGATTTGTGGTAGTATTTATTGATGACATTTTGATCTACTCTCGTGACGAAAATGAGTATGCCGAACATCTGAGATTTGTGTTACAAACTTTGCGAGATAAGCAGTTGTATGCAAAGTTTAGTAAATGTGAGTTCTGGTTATGTGAAGTCAGTTTTCTGGGCCATGTTGTATCAGCATCGGGTATACGGGTTGATCCGAGTAAAATTTCAGCTATACTTGATTGGAAACCTCCGAGGAATATTTCGGAAGTTCGAAGCTTTCTGGGGCTTGCTGGCTATTATAGACGTTTTGTGAAAGGGTTTTCTATAATTGCGACCCCGATGACAAAGTTACTACAAAAAGACGTTAAGTTTGAGTGGTCAGAAAAGTGTCAGAAAAGCTTTGATCAGTCGAAAGTTCTTTTGACCGAAGCTCCAATCCTAGTCCAACCCGAATCGGGTAAAGAGTTTGTTATCTATAGTGATGTATCTTTAAATGGTTTGGGCTGTGTTTTGATGCAGGAAGGCAAAGTTGTAGCCTATGCCTCGAGACAGTTAAAGCCGCATGAAAAGAACTATCCGACGCATGATCTGGAATTGGCCGCTATTGTATTTGCGTTAAAAATATGGCGTCACTATCTGTTTGGCGAAAGATGTCATGTTTATTCTGATCACAAAAGCCTGAAATATTTGATGACTCAGAAAGATCTGAATTTGAGACAGCGTCGATGGTTAGAATTGTTGAAAGATTATGAGCTTGTGATTGACTATCATCCGGGAAAAGCTAATGTTGTTGCTGACGCCCTAAGTCAAAAATCACTGTTTGCTTTGAGTGCAATGAACGCACATATGGTTATGTCTGATGATGGTGCGATAGTAGCTGAGTTGAAAGCAAAACCGTTATTTGTTCAACAGATTTGTGAAGCCCAGAAGGTCGATAATGATTTACTTGCAAAACGAGCTCAGTGTGACTTAAATGTTGATTCAGAATTTCTAGTTGATGCTGAGGATTGTTTGAGATTCAGAAATCGATTATGTGTTCCGAGAAATTCAAAGTTAATCCAGATGATTTTGAATGAAGCTCATAATAGCCGATTTTCTGTTCATCCGGGAAGTACAAAAATGTATAACGATCTGAAACAGCACTATTGGTGGCATGGTATGAAACGAGACATTTCTGACTTTGTTTCGAAATGTTTAATTTGTCAGCAAGTTAAAGCCAAGCATCAGGTACCATCTGGGTTGCTTCAGCTGATCATGATACCTGAATGGAAATGGGACAGAGTTACGATGGATTTTGTATCCGGTTTACCGTTAACACCCAGCAAGAAAGACGCAATTTGGGTTGTTGTTGATAGATTGACAAAATCGGCTCACTTTATTCCGGTTCGTATTGATTATTTACTTGATAAACTTGCTGAATTGTACATTTCTCAGATTGTGAGATTGCACGGAGTGCCTATTTCTATTATTTCGGACAGAGACCCGAGATTTACATCGCGGTTTTGGAAGAAATTACAAAATGCTTTAGGTACGAAACTACATTTTAGCACAACTTTTCATCCGCAAACGGATGGTCAATCTGAGCAAATCATTCAGATACTTGAGGACATGCTGAGATGTTGCATTCTCGAGTTTGAAGGTACGTAGGAACGATACTTACCTTTGATTGAATTTGCTTATAATAATAACTTTCAATCTAGTATCAAAATGGCACCTTACGAAGCTTTGTACGGTTGTAAATGTCGTACACCATTGTATTGGACCGAGCTCAGTGAAAATAAGATACACGGGGTTGATTTGATTAAAGAGACCGAACAGAAAGTGAAAGTGATTCGGGATAGTCTGAAATCAGCATCGGACCGTCATAAATCTTATGCGAATTTGAAAAGAAAGGATATAGAATTTCAGATCGGGGACAAAGTGTTTTTGAAAGTATCACCGTGGAAGAAAATACTCAGATTCGGTCGTAAAGGCAAATTGAGTCCAAGATTCATTGGACCGTATGAGATTATAGAGCGTGTCGGACCGGTTGCTTATAGATTGATGTTACCACCTGAATTAGAAAAGATTCACAATGTATTTCATGTTTCGATGCTCAGGAGATACCGATCTGACCCTTCACATGTAATTAGTCCGACAGAGATTGAAATTAACTCTGATATGTCATATGAAGAAGAACCGATTAGCATTCTGGCTCGTGAGATCAAAGAATTACGGAATAAGAAAATTCCGTTAGTTAAAGTATTGTGGCATAAACACGGAGTTGAAGAAGCAACTTGGGAGTCAGAAGATACGATGAAAGAGCGTTATCCAAACCTATTCACCGGTAAGAATTTTCGGGGACGAAAATCCCTAAAGGGGGAGAGTTGTAACAACCCGGTTTTAACCCTAATCGAAATAGTAGTTTCGGGACCACAAATCCGAATTAGAAAAATATTATTAATATTATTTTGCGTGTTTATTTTGTGTGCATTTGATTGTGTGAAATTTTCGTGTTTTAATTTCGTCGTTTAAGTGTTCGATTTAATAAAAGGGCTTAATCGCGTAAAATGAAAATTTAGGGGTTAATTATAAAAGCAGTTAATTGTTGTTGTCTTTATAACTTAGAGGTTTTATTATGCAAATAATCACTAAGTAAGTTAGTGGGTGGCAAAGGACTAATGTAACCTTATTATATATGTTATATATATATGTAAAGGTTAATATAGTAAATTAAAAATAAATCTAATATATGTTTAATATAACAAATTAAAAGGGCCATGTTCTTCATCTTGGCCGAATATAGAAAAGAAAAAGAAAGGGAAATAGAACAACAAATATCGGCTATCTTTAGGTCTAATTAAGGTATGTTTTTGCTTCGGTTTTTGATGATTTTTACGTTTTTGATATCGTTGCTTTGAATACTACCCGACCCATGCTTGAATTTCTGATTTTAATGAATATTTTGAGTTATGCCATTGATGAATATTTGTGTTTTGTGATGTTTGATGATGAATAATGGAAGATATGTCTTAGATTAACATGTTTTGTCTTGGGATTTTTGATGAATTTGAGTGTTTAGGGCTAAATTGTGAAAATAAATTTTTGAGGGACTAAAATGTGAAATAAATGCAATGTGTGGACTTGTATGAGAACCATGAATATTCGGCCCTTGAGTAGTATGGGCAAATTTTGTGTATTTTGTGTTTTGTGTAAAAAGGGCTAAATTGCAAAAAGTGCAAAATGTGAGGGGCAAAATGGTAATTTTCCCATTTATGTATTTTTGGACTTAATTGAATGTTTTTATGAATAAAAAAGTTAAATTTGATTATGTTTAGATCAAGAGACGAAGAAAACGAATTTGGATCGGGGAAAAACAAAAGTAATCGAATAGTCGATCGTGTCTGCTGATATCCGAGGTAAGTCTAATAGCAAATGTATGTCATTAAATTAGAATATATATATGTTCTATAAGCTGAATTTTATGTTCTATAAGCTAAATTTGATTTTATGAATTATACAAATTTGTTAGCCGAATGTATGTTTTAAGTTTAATAAGTTGAATTAGCTTTGTTATTTTCATATTGTTAGTCGGATATACAAGTAGAAATTGGAATGTTGAAATTTTATTTTACAAATATTGAATATATGATATCATGCATGCTTGAGTTTAATAAGATGAAGTTAATAGCATATATTAAATAAATATATGATATTGTTCGAATGTGTAATACAAATTCTTTAAGTTGAATTTAATGATATAAATTGTATGTGTATATGTGGTTCGAATAAATGATGCAATGTTTTGAATTGAATGAAATGATATGAAATATATATATATATAAGAGGTTAGAATGTAAGATACAAGTTTCTTTAAGTTGAATCTAATGTTAATAATTATATATAATTGTACATGTGAATCGAAAATAGGATTTGAGTTTCTTGAGTTGAACTTAATGTTGTGAATTATGTATATGTGGTTCGAATGTGAGGTTGCTATGAAGAGTTGAATATAAAACAATTCTTATCGAGATATAGTTTTTGAGAAAGATCTATGTGTGTTATAAAAATTTATATGAAAGATTAACTTTGCATCTCAGTTATTCAAGCTATGTGCCTAGCAGGCTTGATGCCGGTGAAATAATTCAGACTTTACATCTAGCAGGCTTAATGCCGGTGATACATTTCGGACTATAGGTCTAGCAGGCTAAAAGCCGGTGTACTGAATCAGGTTTTAAAACCTAGCAGGCTAAGTGCCGGTGAATCTATTTAAATTATGTGAAAATATGCAATTGTTATATCTATGATTTTGGTTATATGAAATCGATGTATACATAAACATTAGGTTTTTATACGCTTGGTGAGTATACATCTACATTTTGGTTTATGCCGTGGTTAAACATAGTTGTATGTATTTGGTGTATACAAATAATAAAGGCATATGTACATTAGGTATATGCGATTGTTAAATACATATAAGTTGAGCCTATGTGTTTGATAATTGCTTATGTATGCAATTGGGATATATATATAAATGTACTCATTTAAATGTATATGATGAATATGTATATATATATTTGAATGTACGTATTAGCTATGTATTCAGGTATAAATTCAAATGAGTCTATATATATACAAACGAATATAATAGATGGTTGGTATATATGAGTATGACAAATTTTATGCACATGATAAGTACATATGTGAATTCGAAAGTGTGCAAGTAATAAAGTGTATATACATTCGGTTTTAATTGTTGATAATTATGTATGCATTTGTCCATAAGTAATTGTTAATATATATGTATATTTTTGTTGTTATGTTATAGACTTACTAAGCTATAAAAGCTTACTTTGTTTGTTTTCGTTCATTTGATTTTATAGATTTTGGAGACGCGTTACGAGCTCGGGGATCATCAGTATAGTCCATCACACTATCGACTTCTTTTGGGTATTTTGTTAAAAATTTGAACTTAATCTTTTGGCATGTATAGGTTTGAGTACGATGTTAACTACATTTTGATTGTAAATTATAATAGCTATGCAAAAGTAATTAAATTTTCATGTTGTGATCAGATTGGTTTTAAAAATGGTTGTGTTTGTTCGGTAATGCCTCGTAACCCTAAATTCGGCGACGGAGACGGGTTAGGGGTGTTACACCGAATGATAAGAACTACCAATGGAATGTGTATGCGACCGCTCGGGCTCGGGCTCGGGCTCAGGCTCTGGTTTGACCTTTATATCGGACACTGGCTCGTATGCCCCAGGTCGATGCATGTGCGGGAGGACTACAGTCGACTGCCCACCAAGTATATATGGTTTTCCCGTACTAGAGTACCATTGTATGTACTCTAACGATGGTTGCAAATCGGAAGAAATATCCATCTGAGGTCTCTGCGCCATCCTATTATCCCACAATGCAACATATTTTCGGTGCACAACCCTCAAATTATTTCTATGTTTTCCTCTCTTGTTGATCCCGTGAATCTTCCCCACCTGCATTGGAGGATCCGGGATGTACTGGATGCAACCAAACTGCCAAAGTGCTTAATTCTAGTTATACCACTTGGTTGTCTAGAAATTGATAATTTGTGCATTAATGCACCATAGGTGAGAATAAATGTGGGCAGACGAGGCTATAACAGTCGCAATATATGGTCTCCGATACGACATCCAGATAAAGTACACAATTAATAACATGGTTAAAATTTAACACGATTCGAGTAAGCTATACAAAGTAATTACATGTCATGAATATTGGAATAGCTTACCCCTTCCCTAGCATGTTGTTCAATCATCAGACGATATATCGGGACAGTGTACGACCTCCCAATACCCAGATAAAGACTCCATCTATGAAAACAAATTACATGTTTGAATAGTATCGTTAGAATAGTATCATTAGAAAAAAATGTCAATTAATAACAAGTAAAATTTTATCACTTGTTCACTAGTGGAAATACATATGGTTAGTGCCTAACCGATGCCAAGAATGACATCCGATAAAGAGCCCATGACTACAGCAATAGAAGGCATCTGCCTATGTCTACGACATCAGGCTTTGTCGTCTGACAAAGCTTATGATACAACATAGCCAGAACTGCGGAACCCCAACTATACGAGCGAACATTCTGCAAATCAACTAATAGGGGTAAATACATCAAATGAACCCTGTTGTTGTTCCCATCTGGCATCAGTACACCCCCTATAATATGTATAATGTACGCTTGAGCTGCGCACATCACCTCATTCTCAGTGGCATTAATTGAAAAGTTTCAAAAGTGGCTTTCAGCCATGAAAATTTCAAGCCTGTAAATTTGGACTCAGCATCGTCAGGCGAGGACGAGACTCCTAGTAGGCTATAACAAAGGGAAGCCGGCTTAGCTATTGTACTTACGCCCGTTACGGCATTCCTGTCGATTGGGAGCCCAAGTTGCAATGCAACATCCTCCAGAGTGACAGTGCACTCCCCATACGATAAATGAAAGTGTGGGTCTCTGGGCGTCAATGCTAGACCAATGCGGATATTAAATCGTACCGCAAGTCAAACGTCCAGATCAATGCTGCTGACCCGAATCTAGCTAACTCCAAGTATGACATCAGTTGTTCATCTGGAGAATATCGTAAACCATTCACCCGACCCCTTAACGCACGATACGGGCCTTGACAGTATTAAATTACAGAAAATAGTTATAATAACATAATTTATTTCCGTAAATTACGTAGATCTTTTTTTAAGGGAACCTATGGTTAACAAATAACAATATATTACCATATTATTAATTGTGTTTGATATGTGACCATCGTTCTTAATCAATGAACCCATTGCGATACCTGCAATTTCAAAAGAAATTTCAGTTATTAATTTCAAAGTTTGATGGATTTAAATATTTATAAAAATACCTAAATTTTATATATTGCTTTTAATTACAAAAAACATACCAAATAGTTTTGTCCACATCATATCTTTTGCTATACTACATTAACAAAATAAATATATCTTATAAATTCCAACTCAAACTCCAACTCAATGGTTCTATTCACAAATTTCATCTCAATGGTTTGATCTTTTACCTACATAAAAAATAAAAAGTTCATATTAAAAAAATAAAAAATAACATGCCAATAAAAAAATATAACAAAAACATAACATAAACGATACATAATAAATACAAATATTATTATTATTATTTTAAAATGATAATAAGTAAAATGTATTGGTTTGAAATATAATATATATAATAACATGCCAACTTAATTATTGTCAAAAAAATATAATTTTTTTTGAATAGAACTTCAAAAGAAATTTCATTTATAATATTTATAAATAACATAAAATAAAATTTAAAAACATAAACTCTTATTCTCAATTATAAAATCTTAAAAAATTAGAACATATAAACTAATTCCTAATTTATCTAATAAATTCCAAATTTCATATCAATGGTCTCATCTTTTACCTACATAAAAAATAAAAAATATTAAAATAATCAAAATAACATGCCAAATAAATTTCATAAAAAATAAATCTAATCAACCTATAACACACATAACAAATAAATTACATTAAAAAAAAAACATTAAAAATAAATTATGAATGAATGAAAATATAAAATAAATACAAACATACCTTAATAGCTCTTTTTAACCAAATAATACTTTACAAAAATAAAATTAAAAATTAAATCCGAATTAAATCAACAATAATAACAACAAAAACAAATTAAATTAACATTAATCCATTAATTTATAACAAAAAAATTACCTTTTCTTAAAGACCTAATCTTCCCTAAACAACAAAACAAACTTTCCTTTCCTTTTCTATTTATTTTTTGTCCTTCTCTTTCTCCTTCTCTTTTTTTCTTTCTTTTTCCCTTCCCTTCCCTTCCCTTCCTGCCCTCTCATTCTTCTTTTCTTCTCCTTCACTCATCGGCCAAAAATGAACCTTGGGGACCATTATAAGGTCCCTAAACACACAATACAACAAATACCCTGCATGAGCCGTCCCATCGCCTGCACCTGCCACCATGGTGTTGCCTCTGCCAGAGGCGTCACCAGTGCCGCCTGTGCTGTCTTCTCCATCACTGGGTGCCGCCTCTTCCCTAGGCGTGACCCAGTGTGCTGTCCCATCGTGGTAGCGGGTCAGTTTTTGAGTCCAGTTTTTACCGTATACGACTCGTATTTTACCTTGGGTGCCGCCTATCTACAGGCCTCCACCATTATTTTGTTTATTTATTTTTTTCATGTTGATTGGTGTTAGAAAATCTGGGTGGTGCAGCCTATGCACCACCCTCCACCCATTTAAACGTACCATTTTGGTACATAATTCTTGTAACAACCCATTTAGGTATATATATTTTTAATATTATTTGGGTAAAAAACCCACAATAATACCTTATATTTTAAATTATAATTAATATCAGAGTAAACTATACCATTAGTCACTAACATATGGGTAAGTTTTCGTTTTGGTCACTGAACTATTCAAAAGTTTTCATTTAAGTCACTGAACTATTCAAATTTTTTAATTTAAGTCACTATTCAAAAACTTTGGAATAGTTCAGTGACCAAATTGTAACTTTTTTAATTAAGTGACCTAAACGAAAACTTACCTATAATTTAGTGACTAATCGTGTGGTTTACCCTTAATATTATTATAGTGCCACGTTCGTCTTTTTATACTTTTACATTATCTTTAAATAAAAAAAATACAAATCTAAGGACAATTTAGTCCCACTCCACCTATATTTATTATTAGCTAAATTTTAAAAGAAAATATTTTAAGGGTCTTACCACTAGAGGAGAAAAGTTCTATAATAATATGGGTTCAACTCTATTTTTTTTTGGATACAATATTTAGAATTACCTATAATCCCTTCTAACCTTTAAATAAGAGGATAAATGCGCTCCAGTGTGTTCGAACCCATGTCCTCCTGCATTGGCAACATTATCAGTGCCAGCCGAATTAATATTCAATTGGTAGATTCAACTCGTTTAGATTGCATTAAAACTAGGGAAAGAAAAGTAAAGGAAAATAACATCCTTTCCTTTGTTTGGATTAGAGGAGAAGACAAGGGGTAGGCAACGACCTTGGACCCATAATTATGATAAAATTGCTATAGAGACCCTTCAAAGTTTGTGAAATCATAAATTCATATAATGATAAAATTATATTTTGGTACTCTCAAAAATTTATTATTCATTTCAAACTATCCTAAAATAAATTTTTGGCTTTACTCTTAGTTTAAATTATACTAGATTTTCAATTTAACATCCATTCAGCAGATGCAATAAGCAAGTAGAGTTTAGCAAAGCGAAACAATGGTATTCATTGAAATAGAACCACCTATATTATACACTGAAACCCTTATAGAATGCAAATACAGGAAAAATTAAGCAATGGAAATGTCTATCACAATATGCAAAACTGTTGATCAAAATAAGGAAATATCAAAGGGTTGAATCCTTGATATTCATGGTTTGGATGGCGGATGGCGGTTCCCACTGGGGTTTGGGGCAGATGGAACCTTTCGCATGTTGTCTTTCACCTGTGTTTCCAAGTTGCGGAATCATTGTTCTTGTCAGCCATTTCTTCATAATCGAACAACGGGCAAATATATGCTTATGTAATGTATTGTGATTATACTTACATGGTATAAAATGAAAATATAATATATATAATTATTTTAAATTATTATTTAAAATATAATTATTAGAACGTCTTATTTAGTTTTTCTAAAAATAATTTTAGATGCAACTTAAATATATATGAATTTATTTAGTCTAATTTTTCTAAACCCGACACTCTAAATCTTAACCTTAAATTAATAAGAATCAAACCATTTATGTTCATAAGCTATTTGTGTTTGATTTGGAAAGACACTCAAATTTCATTGGTTATTATAGAGTCAAGTTTGAACAACTTAATTATGGAGAGAATTGGATTCGAATGTCATAAAAGTTGACTTTAAAAGCTTGTGTTCAAATGAGAATTAAAGCTCAACTTTAGCGTGTAAATAAGTTTAGTTTAGACTAATTAAATAAACTTGAGTAATTTAAAATTTCATTTTTGAATCGAGTTCCAACTTTAAAAATTAAAATCAATAATAAAAGTTAATCTTAACTTCTTCGAACGCAATTTGGTTACATCCTCTTAATTATAGTGTTTCCACTATTTTTTTAAAATTAATTTTAAAATTTTTTATAATGTAAAAATAAATATTTTATATTTAAAACAGTTAAAACAAATAAAAAAACGCCATATAAAACCGATTTTTAAAAATATTGATTATTTTTATTTACTTAAAAAAATAATTTTAAAGATATTTATGAATTTTTTTTGAAGCTTTATCAATTAATATCCAAAAGCCTTAAAAAAAACCAGTTTTTTCAAAATAGAATTTGAAAATTCAAAACTAAAAAATAGAGTTAAAACTATACATAAACTATGATATGATGTGAAATTTGATACATGAATTTTTATTTGGTACAATTATACATATAATAGTTTGATTGTTGCTCAAATGTATACAAGAAACTTCAATTCAATTCAATTGTACCCATTTAAGGGAATAAATACATTAACTTATTTTTATGTTAACTATATATAATTATTTGTATTGTAATATGCAAACTTAAAATGTTCCTATATAGATAACTGTGTTAGTAATTTTTGAAAATTAAATTAAATTAATATTTTATTTATAAAATTGCATAAAATCAAAGTTCAGATTTTCTTGTCTTTCCTAACCAATAAGGAAAAAAGAATTGGGTCAAAAGAAAATGCCATTTTGGAGTTTTATCAACAATTTTTTTGTGTAGGCGGGGATCCGGTATTTTCTGAATCCTTTTGTAAGGAATTACAAAAGAAATTCTTTCAGCAAAGATGTGAATTAGAAAGGATTGGTTGACGAAATATGAACCAGAGATTGAATTATAATATACCTTAGAACAATATATTTTTGTTATCATGAGATATATTGGCAGCTGCAGATTATTTGATTGGAATGAAATTTTGAATGGGTACACTTGACGATATGAATCATTTTAAAAATAAACGTATAATATTACATATTGAACCAAAGTTCATATGTAATTTTGGGATTTATCCCCAAATATAATACTAAAGAATTGAAAATCAAACTGAATTATCAAGAGAGAATTAGAAAAATCTGAAATGCTCGATAAAATCAAACCCAACTCAGTCTTATATAACCTAGATCGTAAGTATATTTAGCAATAAGAAAACTCACCCAAGCTAACGAGAACCTGTTGGAAGGATTTTGTGTTTGTCTTGCAGTACTAATCTTCAAATCATAATCAACTATAAAAAACAAAAGATTACAAATGTTATAAAATTGGTCCCCCAAAAAAAGAGAGATTTGGTCCCCAAAAAAACACTGAGAAAAACTTGCCTGTTTCAATGGCTGGAATCCTTAAAGCTATTGAGAAATGAGATTGAGAAGCTGAAAGAAGAAGAAATGCAAAGATCATATAAGCTAAAACTTGGATATTCTTCATCATTGCCAAAAAAATTGTGGGTCTTTAATGAAGGAGAGCAACGCATTTATAGTGGACATATTGGTTTACTTAATCATTACATAATTTGAAAACTAGGTTAACTTCTTGTTTATGTTAAATGTTGTCTGGGAATCCGATGCCTTTTTTGCATATTTGGATTCATGTTAGGCTAGAGCTGTGGGAAATGTTAAAATTTATAAAACATGAATTATTAATGTGTTAAAATTGGTAATTATATTTCTTTAAATATTATTAAGATACAAAAAATAACATAAACATGCTAATCACGTCACTGATCTAATAATAAAACTTATATAAATTTCAAGTTGATTGAAATAAGAGAGTTTGCAAACCTATTCTCTCCTCCCATTCTCAATTCTTTTTCACTGCCCTAGATAACAGCAAGGTGGTTCCTACAGAAGTATGTCGTTTGTGTAATGAGAAAGTGCAAGTGGTCTCGTATTTTGAGACTCCCTAACCCTTCAAGATATGGATATTACAACGTTGACTTGGAGCTGAGTTTTCATGATGGGTCCATTAATTCACCACCTAAAGTTTGATAAATTAAAAAGGGAAAAGAAAAGAAAACAACTGGATTTTGGCATGGGAATGAATATTGTTGATTTTCTAATCATCTAATAGAAACCTCCTATATCATCGCTTTTACACCATCTAAATGAAAACCCAAACTTCTATCAAAGTTAATTTCCAATAAGTATTAATACTACTTTATTTAGTATCTTTTATGGAAGAACAATTATTATTGAGAATATGCTTGTCGATATAAGTGTACAACAAATAACAAAGGAGGAGATAAGAAGTAAAAGAAGGTGATGTTAGAAGGGCTGATTCATTTAAGTAGGCGGAGAATCAAAAAAAGGAGATAAGTGAATAAGGAATGAGGAAGCAAGGGAGATTGTGTGCAGGTAAAAGCTTGAGGATGCAAAGATGACCAAAAGATCTCTCCTTCATCGTTCTATAGTATATTTATAGGGAGGGAGGTCTCATGCCCAGTAATGCCATGTCATCAACAAATCTGGGACATGGTGATCGTGTGGTCGGCCAAGTGGCAAGACCATTTTATGTGGGTTGTCATCACGTGTGGTACTACTCTGACATTCTTCTTGTTGAAATATTATAAGGTTATTACACCTTGATGGTCCCTTGGTGGTCCCCTCTTGGAGATGAGTGCGTTCCTGCTAAAAGCAAGTGGCTTGGAGGATGAGGTGCTCAAATGATTGGTCACCGAATAGTGACTAGTTGGGTGATAAAAGATGGGAGACCATTCGGGTAGTCTTTAGATGGGAAACTAGCCAAGTGATGTGAGGCGGAGGACCATTCGAGGATGCCTATTAGGTATCCTCTCGTGATACCACGTGTTCGTACTGGATAGGGGGTATAAAAATGCTCTACCAAAAAAAAACTAGATTGAGAACAATTGTCATTTGAATAGTTATATTCAAAATAGCTGCAGTTTAAGATAATCTCTAGAACCCTTTTAATCTATTTCTTCACCAAGCCTTGCTTCACTGCTTAGCTATTACATGTTGCACCCAATATCTTTGTAACTGAAAATCTCTTTCAATCATTTTTATTCAAAACCTAATTTTGCAATTTGATCGCTACACTTAAAAGTAGGAGTTCTCAACTCATTTGGGAACTTCTGGGATTTTGGTAAATGCTATTATCTCAATCACTCTCTAAACCCTTTCAACCTATTTCTTCACTAAGCCTTGCTTCGTCACTTTAACTATTACCTATCACTGCACTCAATACTTCTTAGTTTCCTCCAATCTTCTTCTCTGCCATCTCTTAATGTATTTTGTTTCACTTGTTTGTAATGCTTTCTTTCCTTACCAAAAAAAAGCCTTCAACAATATTTAATATACATTGAATGTATATATTTTGAACATAAATATTTGAAAATTAAAAAAAAAACTTATTAGTAAAAAGGAGCTTATAATCTCAACATAAGAAAAAAAATTAAAAACTATTATTAAAGAAAATTATTGATGTGAAACCTAGGATATGAAAAAACCCCAAATATCAAAGTTTAGTAAATTTGAAAGAATTTTTTTTTGATGTAAAACAAGAAGATGATTTATCTTACGTCACCTCTGTAGTTGAATGATTAATATTTGGAGAAATAAAACAAAGAAAATGATAAAGAATATAATGAAGAAGAGAAATAAATTTTGTATGGAAAAATTCTTTCAAATAAGCTTTTATTTCAATCACACAAGTTTTTAATTATTCTTCATCACATACAACTCTTTATATAGGAGTTGTAAGTGACTATTCATCTATATCACTATATGCTAGGAGTTGTGACTATTCATGCATGTGTGTATCCTTTCATATTCAAGCCTCTTAACTTTTCATCTTCAAGTCTCTTCACTATTCATATTCAAGTCTTTTCACTCTTCATATTCAAGTCTCTTCACTCTTCTAACTTTTCATAATTTATTTGTGCAAGGTTAATTTAATTATGTGCCAACAATGCCTCCCTTAAATTAAACTTGCTTTGAACTCCCAACCTTTCAACATTTTTCTTGAAGACTTGTCCACTTAGAGGCTTTGTGAAGATATCAGCCATCTGATCTTCCGTCTTGCAATATTCAACTTGAACATCACCATTATTCACTAGTTCCCTCAAGAAGTGATATCGAATGCGAATGTGTTTTGTCCTTCTATGAAGAACTGGATCTTTCGTGACCGAAATAGTAGAACTATTGTCACAAAACAAAATTGTTGACTTGCTTTGCTTCTGCTTAAGACTTTCCAAAATTCCACGTAACCAAATCAATTGACATCCTGCATAAGATGCAGCGATATATTCAGCTTCTGTAGTCGAAAGCGCCACAACTGATTGTTTCTTTGAGCTCCATGAAACTGCACCACTACCAAGGTGAAAAACATAACCAGAAGTGCTTCTGCTATCATCAATGCTTCCTGCTAAATCACTATCCGTATAACCAATGAGATCAACTAATTTATTAGCTTTATAGAAAATTCCATAATCAATGGTTCCCTTCACATATCTCAATATTCTCTTGGCAGCCTCTCAGTGATTGGAGTAAGGTTTCTCCATGAATCTACTTACCAAGCTAACAACATACACGATGTCAGGCCTTGTAGAAGTCAGATACATCAACTTTCCAACCAAATTTCTGAATATGGTGGAATTGACTATCTTTCCTTCACCCTTATTAGATAACTTTAGACCTATAATGCATGGAGTAGAGATACACGAGCTCAACGTGAGTCTAGAACATACTAAAAACAAGGAAACTAAAGATCCAAACCATGTACAGGCAGATATATATATAAGATTCATAACCAGACAAATAATATGCACACAAATTCAGATGATAAGTCCCATGTCAGAAAACATCCCACCCATCCAGCCAAACACCTCTTCGTCCCCTGTTCACACCCCATAAGAGCTATATGATGCTTAGCCAACCATGCACACCCCATAGGACCTCGAAAAGCCCATCCAACCCTACACACCCAGAATGTGGACTTGGCCACTCAGATATTAATATGTACCAAAGCTGACATATATGCAATACTGTGCAGTAAACCGTCGTACTGATGTATTGTAGTTGAAACTGCCAGAACAGAATAGAATACAGACTCCCTTCTCTTCAAAACCAACCCTAAAAATTAATTTATGAAAATGCATGTATGCAAACAATCTTGCAGAAACAACATACAAACAGTTATTCATCAAATAGACGGAATCAAAAGTGCGCATGATCATTCAACCAGACTCAGAATGGTTGGTGTTTGTACACTTTTCACAAAATACACTAACAAGTACACGTCTCTCATACATATATCAAACCACAACAGTACTAGTCGTATTCTCAGTAATTACAAATACACACACACAAATTCGAATTGACTACAGAGTCCTCATAGAGAGTGGGAAGCACAAATATTTAAAACAAGTCAGCTTGTAGCTCAGGGTAACAAATTTGCGTAACAGGGCTACACGGCCATGTGCTCTGGCCGTATGGAAGTGCCTAGGCCATGAGTGGGTCAAAATGCCCATGTGGAGACGATACACGCCCGTTTGAAAAGAGGCACACGGCCATGTGGCTAAGGCACACACCCGTGTAACCCAAGGACATGGCTATGTGAACAGGCCGTGTAAGTCTCTGTCCGATTGCTAATCTAAGGTGCAGGGCAGACATGTTTGTGTGAAAGTCTCGTGTGCCTACCAGACATGGTCGTGTGTCACAAAACACACGCCCGTATAAGATCCTTAAATCCCCAAATTAGCCACACAATCGTGTGGTCAGGTCGTGTGACACTAAATCACCCAAACCCTAATTCCCAAACACATACGCCCGTATGCCCAAGGGACACGATCGTGTGGAAATCAACTAATTTCCCCAAATCAGCCATACGACCATGTGGCCAGGCTGTGTGGCCAGGCCGTGTGGCACCAAACCTTGCTCGAAAACCCTAATTTCTAGTTGTACACGGCCGTGTGAACCACCCGTGTAGGGGTACACACCCTTGTGGCCACTCGTGTGGTCACGAAACCACACCGAAATGACCAAGAAACCATGAATTTGTAGCCACAAAAAAGTCCCTAATTACTACGGGTTCAGAAACACACCTTTAAATAGATTCTCAAGCACCAGAACCTGACCAATTCGCCTCCTCAACACAATTTTGAAATCTCAATTACACAAAAATACCAATATCATCACCATACTAATCTAACACAAATGAATTACCTAAAATTGCTCTACCAAAAACCAATAACACCACTTACCTCCGCTCGATCCCTTGAACTATCCAAACACCATCAACGAAAATTAAAGAGAAGAATTTAATGGCAGAGAAAACATATAATTTTTAAATCTCGAAGAAAAGTAAAGAGAAGAAAAAGAAGAAAAAAATGAAACTGATATCAGAAGGTAGGAGAGAAGCGTAGAGAACATGAAAATGACTTTTGGAAAGTATTTAAAATAAAAACAAATAAAATAAGTATTTTTGGACTTAAAACAAAAACTAAATTAAAATTATCATCCACGCCTATTAACTAAAATATGTCTATGGTTAACTAATTGACGGGCTTAAGGAATAGTGGAAGCCATACTCAATCGAAAAAGGATGTTATCCAACCGTATTTCAAGTAATTGTAGCAAAACCTGAAATGTTGACCCTTTGGCTTTTCTAGCAATACGAACGTATTTAAGTAATTGTCGTTCTGTAAGGCCATAATTAAAACGCAATTTTTGTTTTTCTTCAAAACGAATACGATATTAAGATTTTTTTATCGGGTGCTATTGGTTTCTAAGATCGCTTCCGGCTAAATCAGACATATGAGGACTCAAACCCGAGACCCCAAGCTAAACTAACACACAACCAACCACCAGACCAGTAGGCTCATTCTAACACTAGAACACGGAAACCACCCCAAGTGCGTGTCCTACTCACTGACCCATACTAGAATCTCAAACTTCTAACCCCAAAAATCGGGGTGTTACAATCACTTTTCCACTGCTAAATTGTAAATGTGTTTTGTTAAGAAAGTAATTCGGATTTTCAACTGAGTTTTCAATAGTAAACACTGTTATAATAAAAATGTTAAACTTAAATCGTTTTTCATAAAATTCCTGAGTTTTTCTGAAAAGACACCAAAACTTCCTTCTAAAATAAACATTTGTTTATTTTACATGATATGAATACATCGATGCATGTTTACTATAAATTACCGAACTCTTGTGATCTGTTTGGTGGTCAACGAATGTTCACCCATAGTTCCCACCTAGATTTAAGCCCTCAATGAGCAAGTAGTAGGCCTTTATTTGACAACTCTCTTTGAATTAGTGCATGTCTGTGTGATGTACGTCTCTACTATACGTGTGAATACCCTATTTTAATTGTAAAATACCAGAAAAATGTACTATAAATTACCAATGTTTTTAATATTTTCTTTTGTGTTCACACTTTTTTTTAGATTTTCATTCTTGTTTTGAATTTTAAGGTTCCTTTTTTTCATATTTTTAGGAAAAAAATAGTTTTATTTTGTTGAATTTCTATGTACTTTTTTTAGAAATTTTTTTAAAATATATATTTTGAATTTTAATATAATCTTCTTACCTAATTATTAGCACATTTTTGTTTTACTAACCTAACTATGAAAGCTTTTCATTCGGTCAATATTGTTATAAAAATCAAATTTCTTGCATCACTCAGGACATTGAACATCTATGTACCTAAGAAAAAAGAAAGTTGGTTAAACATCTAACTTAATGCTGATTTGGACAATTGGACTCTTCTTTTTCTTTTTTTGCCTTTTTGATATGAAAGCATTGTAACTACATATAAAAGTAATCCTATAAGGCTTTTGGATGGGCTTTTAGTAAAGCAAGCTTGGGTTGGATCATATTCTCCATTCTAGAGTAACCTAAAATTATTGAATGTATTAAGCCTTATCTATGGACTTAAAATAGTATTATTTCTTTGTTTGAGTTACCCATCTAATTGTATTCCAACACAAGTCTTTTGTTACATTCAATCAATTTATTTTTATTTTTATTTTTACTTAGATTACTTAAATTCCGTTTGGTTTTTTATTTTTTATTTTTTTAAAATTAAAGAATACGTTTGATAAATATAAATTTGTTTTTAATAATAAAAACATGTTTGATACATATTTTTCTAATAGAAACATGAGGAATAAAATAAAATAATTACACATTTATATGGATTCGAAATTTTATAAAATTTTGTTTTTTTTCATTTATTATCATTTTCAATTTTATAAAAATAAAATTTTTGATTTTTTTTCAAAAATCATTTATAAAAAATTTTATTTGTTTTTAGTCGTGATAGTTATAAAATTGACACATGTTTTGGTAGTAGTATTAACATCTCTTAATATGTAAGTTTACGATAGCCACTTATTTGGGTATGAAAATCAATCCACGCCAATTACGCTACTTAAAATAATAATTAAAAACTTTTTACACATATTGAGATGATAAATTCTAATAAAAAGAATTCTTTTAACTTGATGTTTTAAAGAGTGTCCTTTCTTGAAAAATAAAATTTCAATTGGGTCGGGTTTCAAGCGATGATTCAACAATCGGTATGGTGGATTAATACCCATCAACGAGTAAACTTAGATCCAAGTCGACCTGACAATCAGTGCAGGAGATCAAAAAAAAGTTATTTAAATTTTGGTTCGTAAATTCATGATTTCTAAACTTGTTTCGTGAAAAAAAACTGAACTATAGAAGAGAAAAGGAAAGAGAGCTTTTGATTGGTGCAAGTAGTGCAGATAGAGAAAGCCATATAGCATCAACTTTAATAGCCTGATAACTAAAATAAAAACTTTTGAATAGTTCAGTGACCAAATTGTAACTTTTTTAATTAAGTTCCCAGAACAAAAAACATAACCATAATTTAGTGACTAATGGCTTAGTTTACTCGATTTTATTCTATAAAATATTTTTAAATTAAATTTATTTCATAGGCATATAAAAATTTTAAAATTTACTATGTAATTATATAAAAATAATATTTTTTTAAACATATCATTTTTGAAAAAATAAAAATTAGAACTATATTTATAATAAAATTTAGAAATGTTTATTAAGTCAAGAAAAGAAAAATATGTGAGTTATCAGTTTCTTTTTTGTCCTTTCATTAAGGATAAAACTAACATTTGATAAAATAAAACACTAGTTTTTTTCATAGCACTTCACATTTCATAAAATAATTTTGAGTTTAAGAATTAAAAAAAGAATATTGAAAATGTTTTTATCATCGTTTTGATTTGGTTTCAAAATAATAGGTATATAGGGTAATTTTTCACGGAAATTAATTTATAGAAAATGTTTTTTTTATGTTGGTTTCATGGAAAACAATAGAAAATAAGTCATTTTTCCCGTAAAATGACTTACCCTTTTGAAAACCGTAAGTTATTTTTCGTAATTTTTTATATAAAAATTAACTTAAATTAAGCCTAATATTATTATATTACTAATAAATTTTTAATTTTAATTTTTTAAATATTAAAATATTAATATAAAATATTATAATTTTCAATATTATTAAACATATATATTTAATTATTTATATTTCATAATATAATAAATTATTAATATAGTTTATTATTTTAATAAATTATTTAATATTACATTTATATTTTAATAATAAAATTTAAAAATAATATTTTTAAATTTTAAATAATATTATTCATATGTTATTGAAAAATATTTATATTAATATTTTAATAATAAATATACATATATTACAATTATAAATATATTAACAATAAATGTTTTATAGGATAAAGGTTAAAATATGTCATGAGTCCATTAATTCTTCACAAATTTAGAATTTATTCCCTCTACATTTTTTAGATTTGAAAATCAGGTCCAATTGTTAATATTTTTTAAAAAAATTATCAATTTTGTTGATGTGATATTTTTAAATTAAAAAATATTCACTTAGTAGTCATGTAACTAAAAAATGACATAATGAACCTAAATTTAATAAAATATTTTTAATAGTGCTAATAGTTAAACCTGAATTTTGAAATCTTAAAAGTATGACTAATTTCCCAAAACTAGAAGTACAGTGACTAAATTTCAAATTTAAGAAGAGTACAAGGGCTTATGACATATTTTATCCTAATATAAAATATGAATATTTTAATTATATAAATATGAGTACTATTTGTTTAAATAATGCTTAACTTCATCTATCCCTTACAAGTCTAATGTGTTAATATGTAATTTAAATTAAGTTTTAATTAAGTATTATTTAATATTATGTATTTATGTTTATATATGATATTGATTATTACAAAATATTATCTTATTATAAAATAAATTGCGATTGTTGAAAGAAACTGTATTATAATACTTTGTAATAAATATATTTATGTCGTGTTTATTTAACATAGAACTTTTAGAAAATGGCTTTAGTAAAATTTGTCAAAAAATAGAAAATATTTTATGCAAAATCATTCAAACACAGGAAAATATAATTTTTTCGAAAAATCATTTCATTTTTCAAAATTGAATCTCGAAATATTTTATTGAAAATGACAGGGACCCTTGCCAGCCCCCTGGGTTCACCCTCTACTCTTAACCAATCATAAAATTTTTATGACATGTGACACTTTAAAACTAAAAAAAGATCCAAAAAAATTATATATTATTTCCTTAAACTTTTTTTTTAATCTGATAAATATATTCATCCTTTTTTATTATTCACCTAAGAACTTTGGTGACGAAAAATTTAAGAATTGTCAGAAAATTAATCCAAACTCAATTTCCAACGATAAAATCCAGATTCCGGTGAACTTCTTTTAAACTCAATTTTAATTCTTTGGTCACCTCAATTCAAAACTCATGTCTTGTTTTTTTTCCTTAAAAATAACTTTCTCGTTAATTTTTATATACTTTGCATAGAATAATTAATATTGGGTGAATGTTTATAATAGAAAAAAACCAAATAAAGCATGAAACTCGTATTCTAGGGAGAAGCTAAGCAAAGAAAAGAAAAGAAAAGGTTAGTATTGCAAAGAAAAATTATCTTACATTTAAACAAAAAGTGCATTAAAAGAGAAGAAAGAATCATGTGAGGAGAGAGAATAACAAAACTGAAAGGTTTTAATTCAATTAAATTTGACTTTTTATAATTTTATTTTATTTTATTCTTTTAATTTAAAAGTAATATGTGCCATAAAATAATTGATTAAGAAATTCTTTTTAAGGGCCAAAATAATTTAGATAACAGAATATAGTTTAGATAGTACTTGTGATAAAAAAAAATTTAAACAGCAACTCGAGAAAAAAGTATAATTTAAATATTAGTTATTTTAGTATTGGGACTGACCTTTCAAGTGCCTAAATTTTATTGTAAATTAAATCATTGGATTTAAGCCAAAATGAAAAGTTATTGGAAATAAATATTTTACTAATTAAAAAGGGGGTTTCAGCATCTTTTGCAAATCCTTTACATGACTGAATCTTACAGCTATGGAAAAAACCATATGAAAATGCCAAAATTGACTCTCCAATTGCCCTTATATTCGTTGATGGTACCAAGCAAAAGGCAAAAGTTACTTTAATTCGAAAGAAACCTATCAATTAGAAAGTAATCAATTACTAGAGGTGCTCATGGGTCGGGCGGCCCAGCCTGACGGCCTGCCCGAAATATGGGAGGGTTCGGGTAAAAATATAGGCCCGAAATATGGGTTTGGGCAAAAAAATGATGCCTGTTTAGAAAACGGGTCAGGCCTCAGGCACCACTTTTTGGGCCCGGGCCTGGCCCGGCCGAGCCCGAATGTATAATAAATATATTTTTTAATTTTAAAATACTTTTTAAAATACTTTTTAAAATAATTTTTTATTTTTTTATTTTTAAAATAATTTTTTAGTGTTTATTAAAAAAATTGACCGGGCCGGGTTCGGGCTTAGGGATTTTTCCCGAGCCGGGACTGGACAAAATTTCAGTCTCATATTTCGGGCCAGGCCATAAGCACCTCTATCACTTACCTTATGAAAACCTACAGAATTCAAGACAAAAAAACCTTTTTAAATAGGGCTAAATGATATCATTATAGCTTTGTCTCTCATTTGAGAGGTCAATAAGACAAATCATAATCATAAACCCTTGTTTTAAGAGAACCCCCCATCTTTCTAAAGGGGTGTCCTACTATTTATCCCTTTTTTTACTTAAAAGAGATAGTTTTAGTATGAATTTCAAATTTAACACAAGTAATATCATTAATATGAATCTAACTAAGACTCTAAAAGTATTCAAGCTCAATTGGCATAGTTATTGTTGCAATGAGGATAAGAGTATCTGCTCTCAATAGCACGATTCTTTTGTGTACCTCCTGACACATTTTTGTCTTGTTTTTATCTTTTATCTTTTTTTATTTATCTTATAGTTTTTTTTTTATTTTTTAACTCTTAGACTCACATTGAAGTTCTACTTGACTCATTGTTTTAGATGCTTGGTTACTAAATGGAGAAAGGAACAGAGGACTTAAGTATCAAGAATGGCGAAGATGAGGCATGGCTTCTGCCTGGTGAGGTTGAGCCTCAGAAATTAGTATATGAATTTTTTTTGGTTGGATTTTTTTTACCTGAATCAGGGGTTTAAAAATTTCTTATGTATTCGGGTTCAGTTAGACGTTCTAAAACCTTTAAAGCGGCGGAAAAAAACATGACATCTCCACCAAATTTATTTATGCATGATTTGAATATGAAAGATTAACTCTTTTTACATTTTGTGTGATTGCTTAGGTCCAATTCGTTTGAATCACAACATGAAGGAGATGGAGTTTGGTTAGGACTTTTCCCTTCAAGCACAGATGAGGAGAGCCACCACTGTAAGTAGCATTTGGCTCTGAGAAAAAGGAAATGCAGATTTTTTAGGCATAGAGGGCAAAAGTTTGGCCAAAATTCGAGGGACAAAGGCAAAAATCTTGGCAAAATATCAACCTTAACTTGGGTATTAATTTGGAAGGATTTCCTAATAAAAACAATTTCAAGGAAGCGGGTCCTCTAGTGGGCCGGGCTGGACATATATGGAACATGATTTGGAAGATAACCCGATAGAGAATATGGAGGGGAAAAAAAGACCTTGTTCTAAAAAACTATATTCAAATGTTTTTGTTTCCATGGATTTGTTGGAGACCACTGATGAGCGTATTATTGCTCATCTTCAACAGATATCGACGGTTTCCAATAGGTAAGCCAACCAAACACAATGAAGATTTTATGTTAGAATGTCCGTGGTTTGTGGAACCCACGGGCTGTACGAAAACTTCAACATTTGCTAAAAATCTATTATCCCCAAATCGTATCCTTTATAGAGACAAAACTTAATGTTAGGCATATGGAGAAAGTTAGGAAAAGGTGCAAATTTCAAAATGGTATTGAAGTTCTTGCAGATGGTACGCATGGGGGTTTGAGTCTTGGATGGAATGTAGTACAATTGGTTCAACTTCGAAGTCTTTCTAAGAACCACATTGATGTTGAAATTCAAAGGAGAGGAGATTCCAAAATAGAGGCTAATAGGTTTTTATAGGGCCCCTGATGTTAGGGATAAAGCCAAAACTTGGAATTTATTACGAACTTTGGAAAGAAGTCGAGATTGGCCTTGGATGGTTTGTGGAGACTTTAATGAAATCCTATATTCCTACGAGAAGAAGAGAGGTTTATCGAGGGAGGAAGGGAGAATAGAGGAGTTTCGAAAGGTTTTGGAGGATTGTCAATTAAGAGGTATAGGATATTTGGGATCTTGGCTCACGTGGGAGAGGGGTAGCATGGCGAAGACAAATATTAGAGAACGAATTTACAAAAGGAATTGCAACATCTGACTGGGTGAATCTTTTCCCAAATTTTTTGTTGCATCACTTATCACACTCATCCTCTGATCACTGCCCTTTACTTATTCAAATAGATTAGGGAGATTATAGAAGGAAAAAATGGCGGTTCTGATTCGAAGCATTGTAGGTTTTGGAAGATTCTGGTGACAGGGAAATAAGAAGTTTATGGAAATAAGAGTTCAAGATGTTCTATGAAACGACTTTATGAACATAGCTTCGAAATGCAAATTTGGGCTAAGAAGATAAAAAAGCAAAGAGTTCAACAAGCGAAGCACTTAACCAGGAGACTTGAATACCTGGAAGACCAAGATAGGACTGATAAGACCCTTATTGGATTGATTAATGTCAAATTACACCTTAATATGGATATTAAGAAGAAGAAGAGGTATTGAGAACAATAGGCAAGGGTAAATTAGTTAAAAATAGGAACCAAGAATACGTTTTTTTCCATAATCATGCATCTCAAAGGTGTTTCACGAATCGCATATACGTGTTGCAAGGAGAAGTTGGTGTTATGGTTTTTGATCACCGCGAGATAGAAAGTGATGCTAAAGCCTATTTTATGGATCTTTGCATGACAAGAGGCATAGGCAACCTTGACCATGTGTTATCTGGAGTGGCAAGGTGTATTTCAAATTCCATGGATAATGAGCTAACCATCGATTATAGGGAAGAGGAAACTGTCGAAGCTTTAAAGCGAATGGGTCCAATAAAGGTTTCGGGGGCAGCTGGCTTACCAACTCTCTTTTTCTAAAAACTTTGGCATAGTGTTGGTAAGGAAGCCTGTTCATTCTTCCTTGATATTCTTAATAGAGGAAATTCATTAGAGGCTCTTAATAGAACCAATATTGTGTTAATTCCAAAAGTTTCCCACCCTACTAATCTCATGAATTTCCATCCTATAAGCCTTTACATGGTGATCTATAAAATAATTACAAAAATATTTGCTAATCACCTTCAAAAGGTACTTAAATATTGTATTGATAAAGCGTAGAGTGCTTTCGTGCCGAGTAGGTTAATCACTGATAATGTTCTTTTGGCTTACCAAGTGCTACATGCTTACAAGCAAAAAAAGGACAAGGAGAAAGCATTTTGTGCCTCTGAATTTGGATGTGATTAAGGCTTACAATCGTGTAGAATAGTCGTTCTTAAAAAGTATGATGTTAAAAATGGGGTTTGCAAGTTCTTGGGTTGATCTCATAATGCATCGTACTAGTTCTGTGTCATATTTTATCATTATTAATGGAGAAACAAGAACGAGTGTTAAACCTACTAGAGGACTATGACAAGGTGACCCATTGAGTCCATATTTATTTTTGTTGTGTAATGAAGGCCTTTCGGCTCTTATAATATTAGCAAGGTAAGATGGATTACTCGAGGGTGCAAAAGTCTATTGGGGAGAACCCCAGATTTCACATTTGATGTTTGCGAACAATTGTGTTCTTTTTGGAAAGGCTACTTAAAGGAGGGCTACTACCCTTAAAACCATTCTTCGTGAATATAAAGCTTGCTGGGGTTAGTGATTTAATTTTGAAAAATCTATTGCCTTTTTTAGTTCTAATGTTACTGATCAGAATAAATTTCTTGTCTCCCAGATTCTTAGTGTTAGATGCTCAACAGATCTAAAAAAGTACTTGGGGTTACCGAATATGGTGGCCCGGAGTAAAAAATTGACTTTTTAAGGATTGAAGGATCGTATGAAAAACAAAATTAGCAGTTGGAGTATTAAGCATCTTTCACAATGGGGTAATGAGGTATTTATCAAATTTGTCTTATAAGCAATTCCCACTTACTCGATGTTATGCTTTTTAATGCCAAAAGCTTTTTGTTTGGAGTTGGAAAACATTATTGGGAATTTTTTGTGGCAAAAAAGTCAAGGAAAGCGCAGGATGCACTCGTGCAAACAGCGTAATCTATGTACTTTTAAAGAAGATGGAGGTATGGGTTTTAGGAGTTTATCTAAATTCAAAGTAACATTGTTGGCAAAGTAGAGATGGCATTTGATTTGTTACCCAAACTATTTACTCTCTCATACTTTAAAGGCCAAGTATTATAGGGAGACTGATTTCTTAAATTCAAGGTTAGGAAATCTACCTTCTTATACCTAAAAAAGTTTGTAGGCTACAAAGAGCCTTCTTAAGGCAAGGCTATGCTAGCAAATTGGTAATGGTACAAAAGTCTCGATTTGGGATGACACTTGGGTGCCTAGAAATATGGATTTCAAAGTACGACATATTGTCAAAAATTCAAGTATAAACATAATAGTTGAGCTAATTGATCTCAATGGAAGGAGGTGGAAAGTGGAGCTAATAAAAGGTACCTTCAAAGAGAAAGATGCAGAGAGAATCATTTGTATTCCCCTCTCGCGTACCCTAAATATAGATCACCTTGTATGGCGAGGAAAGGCTACGGGTGAGTACTCTATCCGCAACACTTACAAACTACTTTTACAAGGGCTATAAGAGTCTACGCCTACTGAGAATCAAACCAATTACACCTCTCTTTACAAAAAAATTGTGGTCACTAGACCTACCCTCCAAAATTAAAATTACAAATTGGAGAAGTTCTCTCAATTTTCTGCCTACTTTTAGCAATCTATTCTACCGAAGACTAACTGGTTCTGTAAACTGCCATAGATGTGTTAATGGAGCAAAATCTCTGGAGCATGTGTTTCGAGATTGTCCTAACACAACAGAGGTTAAGAAGCAATTAAATTTTACTTGGCCAATAATAGTATCAGATGCAGATTATAGAGACTAAATGTCTTTCATATTTGAAAGTAGTTCTATGTAACGGTGTAGAATATTTGCATGTGCTACATGAGCGACATGGACATTTAGAAACAGACTTGTTCACGAGGGAGGGCAAAGGTTGTTAGGAAAAAAATTGGTTTGTAAACGGTTTTCTTACACAGTGGAAAATTAAAATTTTAAAAATTGACTCAATTTGTGGAATTTATAACAATAACCCCTAACTGAATTCACACCTGTGTTTTCGGCTTAACAAACGTTCGTTGTTCTCATTTTTCAACCAAACGATCTTCTCCGCTATTATCGTACCACAAGCTACTTCGAGTGTGGGCTCGAACCAATTGAATCAAAACATAGAACTAGAAAAAGTTTTTTTTCTTTTATTTGGGGTGAAAATGAAAATTCTCTCTTCTTTTATCTTATGATAACCATTACATCTTCCATCATGAAAAGTCAATTTCTATCAAATAGTAATTAAGTCATTCATTACAAAGATGAAAGACTCATGGTCATGTTTACTTTTCATCAGCCATGTAATGCCAATGAAAGGATATCATTTACTCATGTCTCAGGCTATGAATTCCAGTGTTGTGAATGACGCTACATACTGTAGAAGTCATACACCCTATGCACCAGCTTTTGGTTCCTTATCTATTCAAACTCAAGCTTTTACTTACATCAAAGTGTACGAGTTATGCATACATAGTCCGTTATCCATTCAGGATTTAGGTATGATACACTATGACTGTCACAAGTGAATAAATTGATAAAAAAATTTAGGATCTATTCTACTTGGGTCCAGTTCGATGTACTATCAATCCAGTCAGTCATATCTATGTCTCTATCTTCTAGAAGTCATCCGCTCCGATGCTCAAGACAAGGCATCTCCCCAATTGGACTTGATAGATGACATACTAGTCTTTCAATCAGTTTGTTCATTTTCGATTAGACTAAGGGCATGTTTGGGTTCATCTACTAATACAAGTTGGCTTTTTTCCAACCACATAATACCGCTTAATATTAGTTAAACATTAGATAATCAATTAGCAACATTTGCTTCCATTTTGCTTTGCTTGTAAAAACCATTTGAGGACAATATAAAAAGTATTAATGTAATTTATGAATAATTTCATTAACCAATCTGTTCAAAAAATTACAAGTGTACTTAGACGAAAATACTACACTTAGGGCACCAGATCCAACAAAGGTCACCTTCAGGTATAGCGGGGTTTTTTACAGACTATCCACGAGAGTTTGATGGTTTAAGCCAAAAGTTACCTATTCAATTGAGGGTGCCAAAAAGATGGAAAGCATTGGAGAGCTCGATCGTTAAAATTAGGGGTGTTCAATCGGTTAACCAACCCGAACTACCATTAACTGAATTAACTGACCCTTTTAAATCTTTAACCGTTAACCGAACCAAATTTTTTTCAAAATAAATAAATCAAACCAAACTTTTTCGGTTAATTCGGTTAACCAACTGAATTAACCGAAATTTATATGTTTTTTTTATTAAAACAAGTATAAAACATATCAAAAATTAATCGAAGTAACCAACTTAACCAAAGTAACGAATTTAATATATCTAAAATGTATATAAAAATATATAAATTTTCAGTTAATTAACTGATTTCAAACCAAATTAACCGTTAATCGAACTTCCAAAAAATTATTAATTGACCCCTGATTGAATTAATTCGGTTAACCGACCAATTAACCAAATCCAGTTGATTAACCGAATTAATTCGATTTTACCCAAATTTTGCAAACCCCTAGTTAAAATCAACTTTGACACTGCGTTCAAAAAACAGAGAAAAAAGTCATATTCTGGTATCGTGATGAGGGATTCAAGTGGAGCAATGTTGGGATCAAGTACAATCTTGCATGACAGCATACCAACGGCGTTTGCGGCAAAGACAAGGGCATGCTTTCAAGCGATCCAAATGGGGCTGAACCTGAGGCTATGGTTGGTGAAGATTGGAAGAGATGCCCTTTCGATGGCGAGGAAACTTTACAAAGGAGGGATAGATAGATTAGAAATCGGTTCCTATATAACATATTCCAAATATCTTTGTGTAAGTTAATTATCGTTAATTAAGATAATCAATTTAAGAGAATTATTTTCATTAAGAGTTTTAAAGTTGAATTATGCTTGGTTAATTAGGTAGATTTTACTTAAATTTAAGTAGATCTTTGGGTTATAAATACTTGGCTTAGCCACTTACAAGTGTTGGTGCAGTAGTAAGGCACATTTTAATTTTAAAGGGAGATGCGGGTTCAAACTTTGGAAACAGCATTGTTGGAAGGGATAGTTGCAGCCACGAACTTTGAACATGGACCGTAAAACGGACACGAACTATACTAAAAAAAGAAAAACCTTGGCTTGGCCAGCACTTGTAAAGCATAATTTTTTAAGTTTAACAAACTTTGAGTAGGAGCTTTTTTTAAAAGGTGAGAGTTTGACCTCTTTTTTTATTTCTCCGTTATCCAATATTCTAAGGACAAAAGTTGATTAGAGGTGACGTAAGACAAAATTGTCAAATTATCGTTGTAACTAGTCAGAAGTTGATTAGAGACGGCGTAAGATAAATCATCTTATCATTGTCGGTAGTTAGAAATTGATTAGAGGTTGTTGGCACATAATTAAATTAACCTTGCACAAATAAATTATGAAAAGTTAGAAGAGTGAAGAGGCTTGAATATGAAGAGTGAAAAGACTTGAATATGAATAGTGAAGAGACTTGAAGATGAAAAGTTAAGAGGCTTGAATATGAAAGGATACACACATGCATGAATAGTCACAACTCCTAGCATATAGTGATATAGATGAATAGTCACCTACAACTCCTATATAAAGAGTTGTATGTGATGAAGAATAATTAAAAACTTGTGTGATTGAAATAAAAGCTTATTTGAAAGAATTTTTCCATACAAAATTTATTTCGCTTCTCCATTATATTCTTTATCATTTTCTTTGTTTTATTTCTCCAAATATTAATCATTCAACTACAAATTGGTATCAGAGCCTTGTTCAATCAAAATGAATAATTCTATTCCTCTTTCTTCCGTTCCCCAATTAACCAAAGAAAATTATGGCAAATGGAGTATCCAAATGAAGGCTCTTCTTGGATCTCTAGAAGTTTGGGAGATTGTTGAAAAAGGTTACAATGAAGTTGAGGCTGAAGAGGAGGAAGGATTAACACAAGTTCAGAAAGAGAGTTTAAGAAAATCAAGGAAGAAAAATCAACAAGCCTTATTTTGGATATATCAAGGAGTTCAATCATATGAAGCGGCTTGCGAAAAAATAGCTTGTGCCACAACGGCAAAACAAGCATGGGAGATTTTACAAAATTCTTTCAAAGGAGATGAAAAGGTGAAAAGAGTTCGGTTGCAAACTCTTCGAAGGGAGTTTGAAAGATTGCAAAAAAAAGAGTCGGAATCAGTTTCTGATTACTGTTCACGAGTTTTGTCCATAGTCAACCAATTAAAAAGAAATGGTGAAACTATGGATGATAGTCGTGGTGTTGAAAAAATCCTCCGTTCTTTGGATTCTAGATTTGATTACATTGTGGTAGCCATTGAAGAATCAAAGGACTTGAGTACCATTACTATTGATGAACTCACAGGTTCGTTGTAAGCCCATGAAGAAAGATTAAACAAGAAGAAGAAGGAAGTAGATCTAGATCAAGCACTCCAGTCAAAGTTGTCTCTAAATGAGAAGAAAGGAGAATTTAAAAATCAAAGAGGGAGAGATCGTGGAAGAGGAAGAAATTTTAGAGGAAGAGGCTCAAATGCTCGTCAAAGAGATGAAAATGCAAGCACGGAGAATGGATGGAAAGAAGCCAACCAAAGTCAGAATTTTAAAGGATCACAAAGAGGACGTGGACGTGGAAACCAAAGAGGAAGAGGTCATGGCTATTTTGAATGTTATCATTGCCGCAAACCTGGTCATTTGGCAAGTGAATACTGGTACAAGAAAGAAGAGAAAAATGAAGCTAATATAGTACAAAATAATCAAGAGCAAAAGCAAGAAACTTTGTTGCTCGTGTCTCATGGTGGAGAGATTGATGATGTCTGGTACATAGACAATGGTGCTAGCAAGCATATGACAGGTAACAAAAATTTATTTTCGAAGTTCTTTGAATCTGATTGTGGAGAAGTAAAAGTAGGAGATGGCAAGGCTTACAAAGTTAGCGGTGTTGGTGAGTTGGAGTTCAAAACAAAGCAAGGAAGGGTAGAGAAAATGTCTGAAGTTTATTTTGTTCCTGGTCTTAAAAATAATATGCTTAGCGTTGGGCATCTTTTGAAGAAGGGGTATGATATTCATTTTCGTGATATGGCTTGCTATTTATCAAGGAAAAATCAGGTTGTTGCTAGAGTTGGAGTGGCATCAAATAATCTTTTCTCTCTCACCCTTCAAAATCAGAATATGTCTTGTTTTATTGGTGCTCATAAAGGAGTTTCAAAGTTATGGCATGATACATATGGACATTTGAACTATGGAAATTTGGAGATGCTTTCAAGGAAGATGATGGTCAGAGGTTTACCAAAAATCAACCGGCTTGATGATATTTGTGAAGCATGTCAACTTAGAAAGCAACACAAAATTGCTTTTCCTTCTCAATCATCGTGGAAAGCAAGAAGACCATTGCAACTTATTCACTCAGATCTTTGTGGTCCAATGACAGTTTCATCTTTGGGAGGTAATCGTTACTTTATCTCTTTCATTGATGATTACTCAAGAAAGTTATGGGTGTACTATGTAAAAGAAAAATCAGAGGCTTTTCAGAGATTCAAAGATTTCAAGGCAGAAGTGGAGAACTTTACTGGGCTGAAAATTAACACCTTACAGACAGATCGTGAAGGTGAATATTTTTCAAAAGAATTTGAGAAATATTGCCGAGATAGTGGCATCCGGCATGAAATGACAGTCCGCCATACACCTCAGCAAAATGGTGTGTGTGAAAGAAAGAATAGAACAATTATGGAAATGGCTAGATGTCTTCTTAAGAAGAAGAGGTTATCAAGAAGATTTTGGGCTGAAGCTGTTTCCTGTGCAGTTTATCTTATCAACAGATCGCCGACAAGAAGCTTGGAGAATTGCACACCACATGAGGCGTGGTATGGTACAAAGCCTAGTGTTCGTCATCTTAGAGTATTTGGGAGTGTTGCTTACTCTCATATTCCAGATGCAATGAGAAGCAAGTTGGATGACAAGTCAAAGAAATGTATTTTCATTGGTTATAGTGAAAGAAGTAAGGCATACAAGTTGTACAATCCGGTGACAAAGAAGATTGTGATAAGCAGAGATGTTCGGTTTGATGAAAATTCCATGTTTGAAGATATGGAAGTTGAAAAAGAAAATTTGCCAATTTTTTCTTTTGAACTTGAAGAAGAAGAAGAAGAGGCAGTAATTGAGAATGTTGAAGATGATGCTCAAGCAGAAAATCCTCCTGCTTCCCCAAGTTCTTCATCAAATTCTTCTTCATCTAGCCCGATCCGAAAAACGAGAAGCATCCAAGAGTTATATGATGTAACTGATGAAGTTGTGCAAAATGATGCTGTATTCTTTGCCTTCTTTGCAGGAGAAGATTCAATTTCTTTTGATGATGCATATCAAGAAGAAATATAGAGGAAAGCCATGAAAGAAGAGATTTGCTCAATTGAAGACAATGATACATGGGAGCTTACAGATTTGTCGCCGCACAAGAATTCAATTGGAGTCAAATAGGTGTACAAGAAAAAGATGAATCCGAATGGCTCTATCAACAAGTATAAGGCAAGGCTGGTTGCAAAAGGATACAAGCAAAAGGAAGGAGAAGATTTTACAGAGGTATTTGCTCCAGTTTCAAGACTTGAGACAGTCCGGTTACTTATTTCTCTTGCAGCCCAAAACAATTGGAAAATGTTCCAAATGGACGTAAAATCTGCATTTTTGAATGGTGTTCTCAAAGAAGAAGTCTATGTTGATCAACCACCAGGGTTTGTCAAAAAAGGAGAAGAAGAAAAAGTTTACAAGTTGAAGAAATCTTTGTACGGGTTAAAGCAATCACCCCGAGCTTAGTACAGCCGCATCGATTCTTATTTTCAGAAGTGTGGATTCCAGAAATGTCCATATGAGCATACTCTCTACATCAAAGACAATTCTCAAGGAAGATTCATGGTTGTAAGTCTCTACGTTGATGATCTTATTTTCACAGGAAATGATGTGAAGATGTTGAAAGAATTTCAGCATTCAATGATGGCAGAATTTAAGATGACAGATTTGGGAGAACTTCATCATTTTCTTGGCATTGAAGTTCATCAATCTGAGAAAGGAATTTTTATTTCACAAGAGAGCTACGCAAAGGAAGTTCTAAAAAGGTTTTCTTCGATCAGTTCGGTGATCAATGTGACCTCTGAAATTCAGCCTAAACTTTTAGGCCGAATTTTGGGGTGTTACAGTGATATTAACGTAATTTTAATAAAAATCATGTTTCATGCATAATTAAATAAAACTCATATTTTAATAGCCTAAATTATTTAAATGTCATGCATGCCTAAGTAAAAATCGTAAATTAAGTCCCATGCCACAATAATATTAATATAGTTTCAAATAACCAGAATTATAAAATAACCAGTCTAAAAAACTTTTATATAGAAATCAATATTCTGAGCCGAGCCCTCTGAATGCTAAGTCTGCTTTCTAACCTTATGGGTTATCTAAAAAGAAAAAAAAATAATGGGGTGAGCTATGAAAGCTCAGTGTGGGTTCCTCACAAGACAACCAAAGCAACCGATAATCATATTAATTCAAATTACATAACAATTTTCACAATGTGTAAGCAAAAACACATATACGATATCATATCGTAAATTTTCATAATTTCAAGCACACACTTTATAGATGCAAACAGATTCGGTTTAACAAATAATATCCTACCCCACCGCAACAGACCGTACGAGTTCCCCAGAACCCGTCCATCTTACACACTGGGTTGTGGATGAACCACAAAATGTTGTAGGTTAATACGCTGCCAGACAGTTGTGAATACACAATATAATTGCAGATAAAAGTTGCCAAATAATGGGTGGGCGAACCACCAAGGTTGCAAGTTAATATTCTGTCAGATGGTTGTGAATACACAACATTTTTTTCAAATAAAAGCTAACAGAAAATATGTGGATGGACACCAGATTTGTAGGTTTATAGTTTGCCAGAACTTCCTCATTATAAATTGTCCCAACCCATGAAACAAAATAAGGCACACTTAAAACATATCATAATAGAACAAATACTATGATTAAAAATAATCAATTATTGTAGCAATAAATATGCTTTCAATCAATTAATTCAGTGGCAAAATCATATATTCTTCAAATGTTCAATTTAGCGGCATCTTAAGGCATGTCATATGAAAAATCGTAAGTACAAATATAATAAACATGATTACTCACGGTTCATGCAATTGAGTATATATTTAATATTAATGTAGTCATTTAAATCAAGGATTCAAGCATTATTATACCATTGGGGACTTAATTGCATAAATTAAACACTAAAAATAGTTCAAAAACCATTCAAGGACTAATCTGCATAAAACATAAAATTCTAGATAAAATTATAAAATTTAAGAAATAGGGGCACATGGTCATGTAACAAACTGAAGTCGTGCGAAAATACAAAAATTAAGCTACAAGGGAGACACGACCGTGTAGCCTAGAATATATGCTAAACCATACCACTAAACCAACAAGTTTATTTTTGATTATTTTCTACTATATTAAATATATATACTAGCTTGAGTTTGTTCCCTAGTTGTTGAAAATAAAAGAAGAGGAAAAGTGAAAAGAGTGGGACTTAAACCTTGACTCTATAGGACGATTACTAAGCTCTCTTTCTCCTAGACTAAGGGTGTGTTTAACATTACTTTTAAGGAAGCACTTTTGAGACATGAAACACTTTTGGGACAAAAGCATTAAAGTGTTTTTTGAGAGAAAAATTATTTTTCCCAAGCCAAAAATTGGCCCAAAAACTTTTTTTTTCAGAAGTTGAAAATTCTAACTTCTCTCAAAAAATGTTTTTTTTTTCTTCCTAAAAGCACATTTGAAAAGAAATGCTAAACTAAGCCTAAGACTCAATTCTTAATGGTTTTTTTTTTAAAATTCTAATAGTATGATTTTTGGGTGTTAAAAATTTAGTTAGGCCCAAATTTAAACTAATTAAAGAATAATTTTATCTAAATATAATTATAAAATATATTAATATTAATATAAATTTAAAATATTTTATAATTTGAATAGTAGAATAAGTTGACTTCAATTTGGGTTTAAATATGAAAGTTTCTTAAAACTGACCATGGATAGGTCTGATATAAGCAAATTGGAGCAGGCAAGTATGTGATGGATGCCATTTTGCAGACAAATTAATATATATTAATATCATATATGTCATTAAAAAGAAGAAGAAAAAGCCTTAAATTTTATCCACACCTTTCATTATTGTGATTTAATTTATGGCCAGATAAATAATGCTTCTTTGATATGGAAGGATATGTTGGATTTTAAAACCCATTGGCTATCATTTATAAATCAAGAAGAAGTCAAAATCAAGATCTAAACTACTTAGGTCATCATACACCATTTCAATTTTCATAATGAGGTATAATTGGAGAATTGACTTATTTTTTACAGGTATCTTAGGTTTAAAAAATAAATATACTCATCGTGCACATTGTTTTGTTGGATCTAGATACTTTACTTAGAATATACATATTCCGCCAGGGATAATTTTGTTAAAATTTTAAATAAGAGTATAATATATTAAATGTGGTGATGTTAATTGTTTTTAAATTTATGTCATTTGGAATGGTCTAAATGTGTTTAATAAAAATATGTTTATTTTTATTAAACTTTTTTTTATATATTGAATTGGTTATATCTCTATATCCATATTTACATTTTTGAGGTCCTTATACAATGAATTAATCTCTTTATTATAAACGTGAATAATTTCTGTACATTTTTCTTCATTTTACGGTCCAAATCTTAAATATTTATTGCAGTATTTTTATGCATATTTATTATACTATTTTCGTTAGTAATTTCATGCCCTTTTTTTTCCTTATTGAATGTAAAATTATCATTTAATATATATTCTTGGCCAAGATTATTTTAGGTATTTTGACTCAAAAACTAAACTAAAAATATGGGAAAAATGAGTGGCCATCAGATATTAAAATTAGTTGTGTTTAAGTTTCTCTACGTATAATGATACCTAGAACCCAAAAATACCTTACAACGTTGTCATCTCGGACTCTGTGTGCAAATTTCACACAAACACGATATATTTAATGACCATAAATTAATTATTTAAGGATGAGATTGAAGTTTAAGAAATTTTAAAATTTTGAATTTTATATATAACTTATGTCTAGATTTATTTCAATTTAAATTTAGAAATCGTGCTTTAAAATGATTGAATTATAAATATTTTAATGTTATTATTTATAATTTTAATTTAAAAAATAGTTAATATAATATGTTTAAATTAATTTTTATAATGCTGATATGTTTATAATTTATATTATATTTATAAAAATTGATACAAATATTTTTTTAGGAAATACCAAAGATTAAATTAAGAAAAGAAATGTGATATTCAGATGGTAAGATTTGTGGGAAACCTTTAAAATATACTAAAGAAGCATATATTGATTGATTATTATACCTAATTTTGATGAGACATAACTCTTTCGGTCATACAAAATGCATTCACAGATTTCTTATATCCATAATCATTTAATTATGGCGTCTACAATCATAATTTCCGAGGTTCGCAAATAATAAAAATTTGGGATTTCGTTACATAAGGAAGCAGCGCAGACAATATTGGAACCTAAAAACAACCATCAATTTCTCAATCAAACGATTTCCGAACTAATTCAACAACAAACGCATTCACAATTAAAGTTTCGTCCAAACTTTCGACCCAAACCTCAAATCCAACCTATCGCTTACCCTTGTTTGAAAAACAACAGCCCAATCACCTAAACCGGTGGAGGATATTGACAAGCAATTTCTTCACCTAAAAACAAGAACCAATTGAACACTCAAAAAGAAATTGAACAAGACGAAACAGGAAAAACCCAATTTGACAAATAACAAACAAGTAACATTAACAAAACTTCGACAACCAACTTACACTGATAACTTCTCAGTCAAATACAATAATTACACAATTCCTTCAGCAAAATAGTAGCAAGATACGACACCTCTCAGTTTCTGTGCAGGAGTGCAGTCAATGTCGTTCATAATACGCTCAGTGGCCTCTAGCCAGTACTCGGCCCTGTAGGGGCAACTCTAGTAACACCCTTAAACAACTCATCACCATTCAACCGAAGTCGTTCAGTAACTGACCCTCGACTTTTGGATCCATAATGGGTCCCAATGTCCCTCCCCAAAATATGCAGCATAGCCTGGGATAGTACGCCATTCCCGTCGGTCGGAGTCTGAGACCTAGTCTCAGCAGTAGGAGTACCAACAGTCTCGCTGATCTCCAAATTTGGGATGTTACAGTTTGTCATAAGTTAGAGAATGAAATGATCAAAACAGACTAATTTATATAGAGTTTGCCAAAGTTGTTGCGAAGTGACAAAGTCATCGAACTATGCAAGGTGCGAACCCTAACGTGTGGCAAACTGCTACCTGTGAACCCCTTTTCCTGCTAAGTTAAGTATTGTGAGTCAAATCTTAAAGTTCACATGTTCTTTATCTTATCCACATGGTATGATGGTGTGCTGGAGGTTCGATTGGAGATGAAATGAAGAGTCACTTCGGTGGCTAATGTGGCATACTGGATTCGGGTCAAACCATCCCAACCGAGTTTGAGGTGTTACAACCGTGTAACCTTTCCACACAACCGTGTAACCCTTCCACACGACCTGAAGCATCTCATACGGCCATGTGCCCCTATTTTTTTATTTTACAGTTTTGCCTAAAATTTTGTGATTTGCTCAAATTAGTCCCTGATTGATTCCTGAAATGTTTTTAGTGTTTTATTTTGTTTAATTAAGTCCCTAACAAAATGATTAAGGCTGGAATCCATGATTGATTGAAATTATTATATTATTTAAAAGTATGATACGTTCAATTTAATCCCTGTACATTCCCTGAATTCTTTTTAGAGTTTATCATTGCTTAGTTAGGTCCCTGATATTGGGTGAATTTTGAAATTTGTGTTTAATTCCTTAAGTGCCCTTATTACTTTGCATGATACGTGAACGTTATGTGTTTTTTGATAAAGTGAAACTATTAAATTGAAAGTGATAATATTGTTAGCGCCCTGCAAAAAACACAATATACATGTTAAATGCTAGTGATGAATTGTGTACATGTTACATGTTTACTATTAGTGTTGATTTGTTATAATAAAAAGCATGACATAGTGCATTGCATGGGGTGGGACATTGTATAGAGGAAGAGCGATAGTTTATTAAATTTGCAGACAAGTGGTGGTTTGTCCACAAACCCAGTGGCAGTTTGTTTAATCTGCGAATATGTTATGCACTCACAACAAGTGGTAGTTACTGCAAATATGTGGCTAGTCCACAAACCCAGTGGCGGTTTGTTTGATCTGCAACCATGTTGCATTCACAACAAGTCGCAGTGACTGCAAATGTGGCTCATCCACAAACCTGGTGGTAGTTTGTTTAATTTGCAACCATGTTGTGCACTCACAACCAGTGGCAGTAACTGCAAATGTTTTTATCTAAAATACTAGTGGTTTACCCACGTTTTTCTTTACAAAGTGGCAGTTTATCTACAAATTAATGGTGGCTCATCCACAATCCAGTGTGATATGGTAGAAGAGTTTTGGGGAACTCATAAGTGATGTGTGTAGTGGCGTTGGGTAGGACTTTTCTGTTAATTTTACATTGCATTGCATTCATTATCATGTGCATATAAAACTGTGATTTCTGAAATAGTGCAGTGAAGTGATGACATGAAAAACCGTTAATCTAAGATGCTTTATGATTGTGACTATTCTTAGAATTGTTAACTCATGTGCTTTGTCTACTGCTTTGTTTCGGTTTTCTTGTGGCTGAACTCACACTGAGCTTCATAATTCACTCCCTTTTTAATTTCTATCCTTTCAGATAACCCACCAAGTTAGGTCGTGGACACGACATTCAGAGAGGCTCGACTCAGCTTTTTTATTAAAATATTCTCATATTTATTATTTGAAATTTTCGTTATTTAGAGATTACAATATTTTATCTAAACTGTGTCATGGGACTTCTGATTTTGGTTTGATATGACGTGCATGAAATTTAGGTTGTTTTTAATTTATTAAGCGTGAAATATGGTTTTTATTAAAACTAGATTGAATATCACTCTTTTCATTGCTAAACTATAAACAAATCTTGGGAAAAATACATAAATTGGCTAAGTTATAAAAAAAAATAGACACCGTGACTTAGGAAAGTTAAATTAAAATGTTTTTTAACCCATGTGTTTTTCTAAAAATCGCTTAAGTTTTCTTCTAAGATAAACATATATTTTAAAATGATTGTTTTATAAACTCTGATCATACTAGCCCATCTTGGTGGCCGTTGTAATCTTCCAAATTTGTGTCTAACGTCTAGGCCAGGATGGGGATGTTACAAATAGACTTAGCTCCCTACATAGGTGGTAATGAGAGTAAACCATCTCCTTGAGATTGAATGAAATGAGCAAAAGATCGAGAATTTTGATTGTGACATGAAGGTCATCCATAGAAAACCCAACGTGTATCATGTATATGATCTCCCTTGTCACAATGTGTAACACCTTATACCCAACCCGATCACCGAGTCCGGGTATCAATATCACAATTAAATCGTATTACTTAACAACATTTCTGACTTGACTTATTTACAAATTTAAACAATGCCAGATTTAATCCATATTTACTATATAACTTTATTTTAATCTCTTAGATATCAGCATGTTTCAAAAATTTAAACTTCAAATAAACTTTGCTTTACTAGGCACGTATATATATATTTACTACGACTTGGAACTTAAATTCGATAAAATTACACTTATTCAAACCCCTAAGCCTAGCCTCTAAGGGTACCCCTCTTTGTGCATGATACTACTAAAACGCCATCCACATGGACTTGGAGAGATTTGACTTGGTACCTCCACACACTCCCTGAGTCATCCCTTAATTCTGCAATCAAGGAAAAACACTCATAAGTTCGAATGAACTTAGTAAGAATCTATACAACAGTGTTCATAAATAACTCTTGAAGTCTCGGGTAATAAAGAATTATTGCACATAATTAAACTCCCTGAGTAACATAGAAGATTACCCAATTTTAACATAATTGCACATAATTATTCTACCTTGCTAGTTTGTCTCATAAAAGATAGCCACACAAGCAAATGCACAGATTTTCGACTAACTTTGGTGGATTGTCAAGCGTTTCGCCAAAAAGGCAGATTCTTACCCTGATTCCTTCATCTCGCGTCGAATCCAAAATCAACTTACTATATTATCTAGACTTCCACTTCCTTATAACTTAGCTTGTGTATATACCATTTTTAGAGAAAAACTCATTTTCTTCCATCCTCGTATGTAGCCTTCGAATATCCATTCATCCTATCTCTAAATGCATCATGTAAGAACCAATGCATGTCATTGTTCATGTTTCGAGTATTGTACAAGCCCAAATTTGCCTGGGCCCATAAACCCAAAAACAACAGACCCAAAAAAACTAAATTGGCCCAATTGGGCCCAAAAAATAAAAATCAAGGAACCCTAGGGTTCCCTGCCTTCTCCAGTGCCGCATGCCAGGGCCATGTGTACCGTACGCTCCTGCCTCTGACGCCGCACCTACTCCTGCAAAAATAGAGGCCAAACAGAGAGAAACAAGCAAAGACCTAAAGGACAATAGCAAAGATTGATTTTTTATTTTATTTTCTTTTGGGTATAAAAATCAATTTGTAAACCGAAAGCAGAGGGCTTGATCACTGTAATGGGGTCCCGGTTTTTGAAAAGAAAAAAACATTAAAAGAAAGAAATAAAAGCAGAAAACAGATCAAAGGTTTTCCTTTTTTCTTTTCCTCTATCATTCTGTTTATAAGATCTTTTTTCTTTTATTTTATCTACTTTTTTAGAATATTAGTAATAAAATAAATAAAAGGGAACTCACCGGAAGTGGCCATGGTTGCACCGTCGGAGGGTCCCTCCTCCGTCGCCTGAATCGGGTCCAAAGGGGCCGAAAACCCCCTTGTTTTGACTCTCACGAATTGAGAGAGCTTCGGGCTCTCAAGGATGTCGTGAAGCGGGGGAAAAAGAGCTCATTTTCCATTGCCAGACGCCAGCCATGGTGGTGACGTGACGGGATCGGTAGACCGCCGGCCATTTGAGGAGTGGAGAGCCCTTTTTTTTTCGCGGCTGAAGATGAAATTAGGGTTGGTTTTGAAGCTTTTAAATCCTCTTTAAATGGTGTCGTTTAGGCTTGGGGTTCAGAGACCAAAAACGGCGTCGTTTTGGTGTCTGACCCGCGACCCGACCCGTCCAATGCCCAGGATCCGCGCGTTTTTCCTTTGGGGATATTATTCGCGTTGGTCCTTCCATTCTTCAGCGCGTTTCAACGCAGTGCTACCTTTTATCTTTTTTAATTTCTTAATTTGGTCATGAAATTTTACTTTTGATTCATTTTGGTCCTGATCAAAACGACGAGTCCAGGGAGACTGGGGTAATTTCTCCGTTGGTCCCCCTTGTTCTCACGCGCGTTCATTTGGGCCTTTATTCTGATTTTATTATTTATTTTGTTAAGATTGGCACCTTAAATTCTGTCTAAGTCTCAGTTTAGTCCCTTTTATGCCCTTTTGTTTTTTTCTTTATTATAATTTTGATTTCGAATTTTATTCTAGTCTCAATTTAACCCCTTTTATTTACTATATTATTACTACTACTATTATTATTATTAGTATTATATTTATTACTATTACTTACTTTACTATTAATTATTTACTCATGGCGCCTCTTTTAGGTTTCAAGTTTGATTATATATGCATACATACATTTTCATAATATATATATCAATATACATGTATATATTTTTTACAACTTATTTATACGTATATATCTTTGATCTTATATATTTTAAAATTTTTATATACATATATATACGTGTCTATATACATTTTTTATATGTTTTATAATTTATATATGCCTATTTATGTATATCTACAAACTTTTTTATACACACGTATAGATATATCCATACTTTACATTTTTATAATTTTGTTCATTTCCTTTAGTTATTTTCTTTTATTTTACATTTTCATTATTATTTTGAAAGTATGTTCTAATTGTATTTGCTTACATACTCGTTATTATGTATGTTATTAATTTGTCCTTTTTATTTATTTTATTGCGATTGCTGGTATTATTTTTACATCATCGTATTAATTATCTTTTTATTGTGCATATTGACACTGTGCTTTATTTCTATTATTTCGCGTTAGATTAATTTTATTCAATGCATAAATTATGATTTTTTTGAATAAGCAAAACCTCGTGTTTAGATTCGATAAGGTCGTACCCTAACTTACTGAGTTTCGATTTTCACAATAAATCTAAATATGTGAATCTTTTCAAACTCAAGTTTTAAATGATCTCAAGAATAAAAAAAGATCATGTCCTAACTTACTGGGCACGATCCCTTTTTTAAACCCGAGATAATTAAATATCTTTTTAAATAAGTAAATTTTTTTGGCATTTATTCTCGTATCGGGAATTCGATACGTTGTGTCCTAACGCATTGGATATGGCACGTCGTTTTCCCAAGATGAGGGTTTTTCTAATAAATTTTTGGCATTTATTCTCGTATCGGGAATTCGAGACATTGTGTCCTAACTTACTGGATATGATTTTTTTTCTTGATAACGTGAAATATGCCCATTTTTCCAAAAATTTTTAACATTTCAATAAAAGATTGTATTTTTAAATCTCTTTAAAGTTTTCAATTTTCGACATTAAGACATTAACTAATCAACTAGGTACCAATTTTGGGCGTTACGAGGGTGCTAATCCTTCCTCGTACGTAACCGACTCCCGAATCCATTTTTTTTGTATTTCGTGGACCAAACTTGTTGTTTTAATAAAATCAAACCGTTCATTAAAAACAACCACTTTTTGAGGTGATCCAATCACACCTCATAAAAAAAAGATTGGTGGCGACTCCCCTTTTTTCGTTTTTATTTTCAAAATCCAAGTTGACCCCGTTTTTAATCCAAAAAATGGTGTCAACAGCTTGGCGACTCCGCTGGGGACAAAAAATAAGAGAGTCGAGCCATTTGTTGATTACTTTGTCTTTTTGTCAAAGATTGAAAACTTGACACGATCCTTGTGTTGCATTTCATTCGTCTTTATTTCAGTCTTTATCATCTTCTTTATAATTATTGCGTTTAGATGTATATTTCTGCACATCGCATTGCATGACCGTTGGTCACACCCTTTTAAGTGGGAGTGAGAAACTACGCCTTCGTGAGGTTTTCACCTCCGCATGGGATAGTGAATCGCTTCCGGGATACATTCGTACCTATGTCTTCGTGAGATTTTCATCTCCGCATGGCCATAGGGAAATGTATTCCCCTAAACCGAACTCAGTCCGTATGAGCCTATAATGGGTGAGGATCGAGGAATCTGCTGGTTCAGGTACCCTTACTTTAGAACCGAACCGTATATAATGGGCATTAAGAGCCTACCTTAGGTAGAACCACACTGAATGCCTAGAGGTCACCCGAAAGCTTGGTTCAAATCTACGGTCATTTTGTTGTATGTTTGTCCGTTTTTGTTACGATTATCCTTACTTCAGTTTGTATTTGCTCTATTGGTTTGAATTTTGATATATTTCTGCATATTGCATTACATAATCGCTCGATTATTCCCTTTTAAGTGGGAGTGGGAAACTAGTCCTTCGTGAGGTTTTCACCTTCGTGCAGGATAGTGGATCGCTTTCGGGATACATCTGTACCTATGTCTTCGTGAGATTTTCATCTCCGTGCAGCCATAGGGAAATGTATTCCCCTGAACTGAACTCAGTCTGTATGAGCCTAATTGGTGAGGATTGAGGAATCTGTTGGTTCGGGTACCTTTGCTTTAGAACCAAACTACATGTAGAAGACCTTAGAAGCCCACCATAGGTAGAGCTACTCCAAATCCCTAGTGTTTTACCTGACTAGGTACTTTTGTTTTCCTTGTTTATTTCTGTTTTGTACTAACCCCTCTTGTTGCGTTTTGATTGTGATTGCATTGCATTTGCATCTTAGGAAAGAGATATTGATTCAAGTTCGATTACTAAATTAGAAAGCTTGTCATGGAATACGAATTCCTTGATAAAGTGGAAAACAATATGACTTCCTGAATATATTCTGAGAAACACAAGAATGACGATGGAAGAGTTCGTGATCCTGCTTCGTGGCCTGAGGATTCAAGGCAATTGTTTAAGAGCCTTCAACATTCCACTCCCTTAAAGAAGCTGACGAGCCTTATGAAGATGGGCAGATGATGGATCGCGACCAAGATCAAGAAAATGAGCTAGCAGTGGCATTTATTGAAAATTGGCGAGATTACCTCAAACATGCGTATGAAGAAAAAAAACCGATGTTGTTTATTGGAATATGAGGGTGAGGTCGTACATGTATCCGTTTTATGTAAGGGAATGTGCTTTCTAGAAAAGTTTCCTAAATGTAATTGAATCAGAATCAACGTCTCTTTAGGCATTCATTTCATGCATTTGCATCACATTGCATGCGTTAAAATCCATTGAAAGAGTCTAAACGAGTAAATTTATTTCAGCTAACCTGGAAAACCAACCAACCAAACACCCTTACGATATCCAAGCAAAGGCTAAAGAAATGGAACGAAGGTTGGAAAAATTAGAGCGAATGCAAATCTAGATGCAGAAGCAATTGACTGAATTTCAACAGGAGATGAAAGATCAGATGCTAGAATTACGAAGAACTATGATAAACCAGTTCAACCGATTGCTATCTGGAAAGTCAAAAAAAGTGGAAGACCCGGTGGTTTACTTTGGGGTTAATAATGAGGAACTTGTCTATTCCTTAGATTGTACTCCGACAAGTGCCCAGGTCCAGCCAGATGGGCGCCCACAAGGAGTACTCTTTACTATCGGATCCCAACACTATCAGACTGGTACATCGACACCAGTGAATTACCTGACAGGCTTAGGATCCAATTTGAGGAACGATTTAGTTAATCCTGTTGCTAATCTAGCCGAAATAAAGTAGATGAGGGTAGAGTACCCAGATACTACAAAGTCCCCAAGGAAGAAGGGGAATAAAAGGGATAATGTAGGCAGATATAACAAGGGCCACTCAAAACTAATCACTGTGGGCAGGCCAAAGACGGAGACCACCAGCCATCAGAGCCCTTTAAAGCAAGAACCTTGTGTGAAACAAGGTACGGAGAACCTCCAGTTTACGCCAATCTCGATGACGTATAAGGAGCTATATCAAAAGTTATTCGATGCGCATATTGTTTCCCCTTTCTACTCAAAACCCCCATAGCCTCCGTACCCCAAATGGCATGATGCGAATGCACAATGCGAATACCATGCGGGAAATACGGGGCATTCCATAGAGAATTGCATTGCTTTCAAGAAACTGGTTGAAAAATTCATCAACATGGGTGTTGTCAAGTTTGATGACTCTAGTGCGAAAATTCGTTACCCAATCATAATTGATAATGGAGCCAATGTAATGCACGAAGAAAAGTGGGAGATGTTCACATCGACGAAAAGTAAATGAAAAGGGACCTTGTTGGATATCTGCCCTTATAAATTTAGAGTGTTCTAAGTAATTAGCTTGCGGAAGAGATCCCTATAATTTTTAGAGCTTTTCTAGAGTAATGTTCAGAACATTTTGTTGTTTTTAGCCTATAGCGATAGAAATTCCTTTGTGAAATAGGCTAATGTCTGAACGTTATTATTCTAATAAAATACATCTTTGCATTCACTTTTGAGCCAATATTCTTTCATTCTTTTTGAATAATTATGTCTGATTATTTCATTCTTTTGGATTTTCTTCCACATCATTCATTCATAATCATATTGTATAAATAATTATTCATAAATTTATACTTTCTTTTGTATATTCTATGGTACTTATTATGAGTCCTCAGATATCAATGACATGAGTGACACTGCTACAGACTCAGATTTTCCTTTTGAGCGAGGCATGTGTTTAGACGGATCTCATGACTTTGAATATGACAAAGATTGTAGCTTATCTCAGACTTGTTGAGGATGGTAGAACAAGAGAACCGACAGATTCTACCTCACAAGGAATCATTAGGAATTGTGGGTTTGGAGAAAAGTAGAATTGACCTGACCACAGAGACGAAGCAAGACCTTGTTGAGTTACATCTAGAGTTCAAAGATGTGTTTGTATGATTAGACTAGGGTATGCCTCGATTCCTATAATGAAACCTGCACAACAGCACCATGTCAGAAATTTGTAATGCGAACGATATAATTCTTTGCTGGGGCAATGCCTCTCTCGTTGAGTCAGCATAGCTTTGCCCATTTGAAGTCGAGTTTCCATCCCTTCAAGATGTTGGATTTTATCCTGATTAAAGAGGAAGATCCAAAGTTTTCTGTCGTAGTTACGTCCCAAAAGGGCTTTATGAAAGAAATCTGGTACCCAAGAAAGTTTTTCACATACAAGATGAAAGTGGAAGATCTATGTGGAAAACTTTAAAATAACATTGATTCTGATCGGAAAGCATGACCAGGACTTACCTGATCCCATGAGTTCAGACAAAAAAAAAGAAGAAAAAATTAAAAAAATCAAAGTCAAAAATAGGAAAAATAGGAAGAAAAAAAGAAAAAGAAAGAGAAAAAGGAGAGGTCAAGGCGAAAACTCGCAAAGGGCGCTTTGACCAAAGGTGGATCTAAGTTGAAAACCCGAAAAGGGCGACTCAAATTTTGAGCAAAATGGGGCATGGACATCACCATTACCGAAGACTTCTAATGGGCATTGCTTCATTTTTTGATAGGCTACTTCGTGGATCAAGGCCATCCTATACCGGTACAGAATTTCAGAGAGGATGGTATTGGAAAATGCATTGAACTTAAATGATAGCACGATAACTGAGGTCTAAAATCAATTCAAAAGCAGACACCACGTTTTGTCACCGAATTACCTAGAGATAAATGAAGACTAGCATGAGAAATTACCATTGCCATCATGGCTTGTCGAACATCTGTACTAGGGCAACACCTCTCTTTTTGGTTTACAGGATTGAGGTAGTTTTACCTATTGAAATCCCCTCATTGCTTGTTGGAGGGATCCAATCGCGATGTGATCAGTTGGCCCTAGGAAAAGGGTTAAAAGTTATTCATCAGGGCTGAATGTACCAGAAATATATGATATGAGCCCATAATAAACAGGCTCGTCTCAGAGAATTCCACGAGGGGGCTGGATGTTGAAAAAGATTCTTCCTTAACGAACGGATTCTAAAGGGAAATGAATGCCAAACCGGGAATGTCCCTATGTTGTAAAGAAGACCATTTTCAGATGAGCACTGATCCTGAGTGAGGTTGCTAATCCTATAAACTCGGATCCAGTTAAGAAACACTTCGTTTAGAGAAGAATGAATGACCAAGGTGACAACCTGCAGAGGGCACTTTGAGTAAAAAAAAAAGATGAAAAATGAAAATGAAAAATGAAAATGAAATAGTAAAAATGAAGAGGCTAAGGGGAAAACTCGCAAAGGGCACCTTAGGCCAAAGGGGATTTGAGTTGAAAACCCGAAAAGAGCGGCTCAAATAGTGATTAAAGTGGGACATGAGGTAATCAAAGCAACTCGAATCTCGACCAAATTAGGCATGTGGTGATCTTGCTATGCCTGGATCAACAGGAAAGGATAGGTGACATCTTGGGGCATCGACAGAGCACTGTAGATCTCCTAAACACATGTTCAACTCAAAATGGTCTTCAGAAAGTCTGTACAGAGAAGTTCAAGCTGCGATATCTGGGGCACCCAATTCTCATATTATTTATTGTTCTGGGAATACTTTTTTTCCTTTCCAAGATATACATTCCCAATTAATTTCTTTGTCATCCTTCTTTACTATTTTCGATAATTTGTTCTTTCCTTCTATGCTCAGAACCAACTTTATTCTTATCCATTGTAATGACCTTTTTACAAACATGTTGCATTGGAATAATGATTAATGGACTAATAAAACTTTCACAAAGGAAGTTTTACATATTACTCTGAAAAGTTTCTAAATAATATAGGAGCTTGAAACAGGACTATTGTTTAGAACACACCAATTTTAAAGGTTGGAAATCTGAGAAGGAAGAGTCTGAATTTAGACTTTCTCTTTGAATTTCGTTGTCGAATGCATTGGTTGAACAAAATGATAAGATGACGGGTTAATGATAAAGCTTAAATAAACAAGCAAGCAGTGATCATCAGGCAATAGGAAGAGGTTACCTCGGAAAAGAGAGCCTTCATTTGCGCATAAGTCTCTGGTATGACACCTTGAGAATGGTGTAAGAAACTAGAACGATTTAAATCCTGTATCCTTAAATTGTGATAAGAGAGGATTGAGGAAAAGCCACATATTTCTACCTTCGGGTTGTAGTGGGAGAATGATGGTACAAATTTTAGCGTCCCAGTGGATTGAACTTTGAGGTTTACAGTGGGGGCAACCTGGCTAAATGTTTCTTCAGAAAAACCAGTCAAGCGAGAAGGTGTTTTAGCACGTCAGTCACAAAGCCTTAATAAACTTCGAGTAATGACAACCTAAGCGAGATCATTCTCGGAAAAATAAAATTCTGCATTCATGCAAACACCATTCATACATGTCTAGTTAGGAGCATTTGATTCATTTTGATCATGCCATCCTAATCATTAGGCATAATTAGGTTCATTATACAGGTCTTATTTCCCTTAGATTACAGTAGAATAGACAGAAGAAGCCAGAGATCTTATCTCCCTGAGATTATAGTGGAGCAGATCGAAGACAGCGAATCTCTTCCTAAGCAGTAGTGAAGTAGATTTAAGCCACCAGTCCTATCTCCCTAAGCAGTAGTGGAGCAAGTCGAAGATGGTAGTCCTATCTCCCTAAGCAGTAGTGGAGCAGGTTAAAGATGGTAGATCTTATCTCCCTAAGCAATAGTGAAGCAGATCGAAGACGGCGAATCTTATCTTCCTAAGCAGTAGTGAAGCAGATTTAAGCCACCAGTCCTATCTCCCTAAGCAGTAGTGGAGCAGGTCGAAGATGGTAGTCCTATCTCCCTAAGCAGTAGTGGAGCAGGTCAAAGATGGTAGATCTTATCTCTCTAAGCAGTAGTGGAACAGATCGAAGACGGCGAATCTTATCTTCCTAAGCAGTAGTGAAGCAGATTTAAGCCACCAGTCCTATCTCCCTAAGCAGTAGTGGAGCAAGTCGAAGATGGTAGTCCTATCTCCCTAAGTAGTAGTGGAGCAGGTCAAAGATGGTAGATTTTATCTCCCTAAGCAGTAGCGTAGCAGATTGAAGACGGTGAATATTATCTTCCTAAGCAGTAGTGAAGTAGATTTAAGCCACCAGTCCTATCTCCCTAAGCAGTAGTGAAGCAGGTCGAAGATGGTAGTCCTATCTTCCTAAGCAGTAGTGGAGCAGGTCAAAGATGGTAGATCTTATCTCTCTAAGCAGTAGTGGAGTAGATCGAAGACGGCGAATCTTATCTTCCTAAGCAGTAGTGAAGCAGATTTAAGCCACCAGTCCTATCTCCCTAAGCAGTAGTGGAGCAGGTCGAAGATGAGTCCTATCTCCCTAAGCAGTAGTGGAACAGGTTAAAGATGGTAGATCTTATCTCCCTAAGCAATAGTGGAGTAGATCGAAGACGGCGAATCTTATCTTCCTAAGCAGTAGTGAAGCAGATTTAAGCCACCAGTCCTATCTTCCTAAGCAGTAGTGGAGCAAGTCGAAGATGGTAGTCCTATCTCCCTAAGCAGTAGTGGAGCAGGTCAAAGATGGTAGATCTTATCTCCCTAAGCAGTAGCGTAGCAGATCGAAGACGGCGAATATTATCTTCCTAAGCAGTAGTGAAGTAGATTTAAGCCACCAATCCTATCTCCCTAAGCAGTGGTGGAGCAGGTCGAAGATGGTAGTCCTATCTTCCTAAGCAGTAGTGGAGCAGGTCAAAGATGGTAGATCTTATCTCTCTAAGCAGTAGTGGAGCAGATCGAAGACGGCGAATCTTATCTTCCTAAGCAATAGTGAAGCAGATTTAAGCCACCAGTCCTATCTCCCTAAGCAGTAGTGGAGCAGGTCGAAGATGGTAGTCCTATCTCCCTAAGCAGTAGTGGAGCAGGTCAAAGATGGTAGATCTTATCTCCCTAAGCAGTAGTGGAGCAGATCGAAGACGGCGAATCTTATCTTCCTAAGCAGTAGTGAAGCAGATTTAAGCCACCAATCCTATCTCCCTAAGCAGTAGTGGAGCAAGTCGAAGATGGTAGTCCTATCTCCCTAAGCAGTAGTGGAGCAGGTTAAAGATGGTAGATCTTATCTCTCTAAGCAATAGTGGAGCAGATCGAAGACGGCGAATCTTATCTTCCTAAGCAGTAGTGAAACAGATTTAAGCCACTAGTCCTATCTCCCTAAGCAGTAGTGGAGCAGGTCGAAGATGGATCCTATCTCCCTAAGCAGTAGTGGAGCAGGTTAAAGATGGTAGATCTTATTTCCCTAAGCAGTAGTGGAGCAGATCGAAGACGGTGAATCTTATCTTCCTAAGCAGTAGTGAAGTAGATCTAAGCCACCAGTCTTATCTCCCTAAGCAGTAGTGGAGCAGATCGCATCAAGTCTTATCTCCCTAAGCAGTAGTGGAGCAGACAGAAGAAACCAATTCTATCTCCTTAAAGTTACAGTGGAGCAGATTAAAACCACAGATCTTATCTCCCTATGTAGTAGTGGAGCAGATCGCATCAAGTCTTATCTCCCTAAGCAGTAGTGGAGCAGACAGAAGAAACCAATCATATCTCCCTAAAGTTACAGTGGAGCGGATTAAAACCACAGATCTTATCTCCCTAAGTATTAGTGGAGCAGATCGCATCTAGTCTTATCTCCCTAAGCAGTAGTGGAGCAGACAGAAAAAACACAAACATTGTCCCCCTGAAGTTGCTACAAAGAAGATTGAAGCTACAAGTTAGAACTCTCTGAAGTGCAATGGAGTGGATAGAAGCAACAAGACACAGTAGACAGGAATGAGGCTACCTGAAGAAGAGAATCGTCAAGAGAAATCAAGACTCGACGGGACCGGGCAAATTTGGTCTTTCTTAGTCTTTGCTCTGTTCTCGTTACACGACAACAAGCAAAGAGGGGCAGCTGTACAAGCCCAAATTTGCCCGGGGCCCATTAACCCAAAAACAACAGGCCCAAAAAAAACTAAATTGGCCCAATTGGGCTTAAAAATCAGGGAACCCTAGGGTTCCCTGCCTTCTCCAGCGCCGCATGCCAGGGCCATGTGTGCCGTACGCTCCTGCCTCTGACGCCACACCTACTCTTGCAAAAACAGAGGCCAAACAGAGAGAAACAAGCAAAGACCTAAAGGACAATAGCAAAGATTGATTTTTTATTTTATTTTCTTTTGGGTATAAAAATAAATTTGTAAACCGAAAGCAGGGGGCTTAATCACTGTAATGGGGTCCCGATTTTTGAAAAGAAAAAAGCATTAAAAGAAAGAAATAAAAGCAGAAAACAGATCAAAGGTTTTCCTTTTTTCTTTTTCTCTATCATTCTGTTTATAAGATCCTTTTTCTTTTATTTTATCTACTTATTTAGAATATTAGTAATAAAATAAATAAAAGGGAACTCACCGGAAGTGGCCATGGTTGCGCCGTCGGAGGGTCCCTCCTCCGTCGCCTGAATCGGGTCCAAAGGGGCCGAAAACCCCTTTGTTTTGACTCTCACGAATTGAGAGAGCTTCGGGCTCTCAAGGATGTCGTGAAGCGGGGGAAAAGAGCTCCTTTTCCATTGCCAGACGCCGGCCATGGTGGTGACGTGACGGGATCGGTAGACCGCCGGCCATTTGAGGGGTGGAGAGCCCTCTTTCTTTTTTTTTTATTTTTATTTTTTGCGGCTGGAGATGAAATTAGGGTTGGTTTTGAAGCTTTTAAATCCTCTTTAAACGGTGTCGTTTAGGCTTGGGGTTCAGAGACCAAAAACGGCGTCGTTTTGGTCTCTGACCCGCGACCCGACCCGTCCAATGCCCAGGATCCGCGCGTTTTTCCTTTGGGATATTATTCGCGTTGGTCCTTCCATTCTTCAGCGCGTTTCAATGCAGTGCTACCTTTTATCTTTTTTAATTTCTTAATTTGGTCATGAAATTTTACTTTTGATTCATTTTGGTCCTGATCAAAACGACGAGTCCAGGGAGACTGGGATAATTTCTCCGTTGGTCCCCCTTGTTCTCACGCGCGTTCATTTGGGCCTTTATTCTGATTTTATTATTTATTTTGTTAAGATTGGCACCTTAAATTCTGTCTAAGTCTCAGTTTAGTCCCTTTTATGCCCTTTTGTTTTTTCTTTATTATAATTTTGATTTCGAATTTTATTCTAGTCTCAATTTAACCCCTTTTATTTACTATATTATTACTACTACTACTATTATTATTAGTATTATATTTATTACTATTACTTACTTTACTATTAATTATTTACTCATGGCGCCTCTTTTAGGTTTCAAGTTTGATTATATATGCATACATACATTTCATAATATATATATCAATATACATGTATATATTTTTTACAACTTATTTATACGTATATATCTTTGATCTTATATATTTTAAAATTTTTATATACATATATATACGTGTCTATATACATTTTTTATATGTTTTATAATTTATATATGCCTATTTATATATATCTACGAACATTTTTTATACACACGTATAGATATATCCATACTTTACATTTTTATAATTTTGTTCATTTCCTTTAGTTATTTTCTTTTATTTTACATTTTCATTATTATTTGAAAGTATGTTCTAATTGTATTTGCTTACATACTCGTTATTATGTATGTTATTAATTTGTCCTTTTTATTTATTTTATTGCGATTGCTGGTATTATTTTTACATCATCGTATTAATTATCGTTTTATTGTGCATATTGACACCGTGCTTTATTTCTATTATTTCGCGTTAGATTAATTTTATTCAATGCATAAATTATGATTTTTTTTTGAATAAGCAAAACCTCGTGTTTAGATTCGATAAGGTCGTACCCTAACTTACTGGGTTTCGATTTTCACAATAAATCTAAATATGTGAATCTTTTCAAACTCAAGTTTTAAATGATCTCGGGAATAAAAAAAGATCATGTCCTAACTTACTGGGCACGATCCCTTTTCTAAACCCGAGATAATTAAATATCTTTTTAAATAAGTAAATTTTTTTGGCATTTATTCTCGTATCGGGAATTCGATACGTTGTGTCCTAACGCATTGGATATGGCACGTCGTTTTCTCAAGATGAGGGTTTTTCTAATAAATTTTTGGCATTTATTCTCGTATCGGGAATTCGAGACATTGTGTCCTAACTTACTGGATATGATTCTTTTTCTCGATAACGTGAAATATGCCCATTTTTCCAAAAAATTTTAACATTTCAATAAAATATTATATTTTTAAATCTCTTTAAAGTTTTCAATTTTCGACATTAAGATATTAACTAATCAACTAGGTACCAATTTTGGGCGTTACGAGGGTGCTAATCCTTCCTCGTACGTAACCGACTCCCGAATCCATTTTTTTTTTAATTTCGTGGACCAAACTTGTTGTTTTAATAAAATCAAACCGTTCATTAAAAACAGCCACTTTTTGAGGTGATCCAATCACACCTCATAAAAAAAAGATTGGTGGCGACTCCCTTTTTTTCGTTTTTATTTTCAAAATCCAAGTCGACCCCGTTTTTAATCCAAAAAATGGTGTAAACAAGTATCATGCATAATAATTTTATCATCGGTCTCGATAAGAATCTCTCACCATGAAAAATCCAATCGATATACTTATTAAATCCTCTACATATCAAGTGTTCGTGTACATTTTACATATGGACCTAAAATTTCTTCCCTTTAGCCGACTTAGCAAATGCAAAATCTAAGAAACACTCAATTCCATTTAGGACTTATTCTAAAATTTGAAACCCAAGTTTTATTCATAAGTTAACAACTACAAAACATATACAATTATATTATTGGGTTTGAAATTAAAAATAAAATTAAAGCATACATGAAAGGTATATCGAGTCCCAAGCAAAAATATTATTAGGAGTGCTGTTTGAGTGGTCAATACAATTACATTATTTAAATTGCCTAAAACCAGCTAAGAAAATTGAACTATTTACAGTCCAGTCTACAGTAACTCCTCTTATGAAGAAGACGCGAGCTAAGAATAGTATGATAACACAAAAGTAAGCATATTGATTTTCCATTTCAGGTGCCACAACTTGCTAAACAAAGATATTTCTTTTTCAAAAGTAAAATAAAAGTAATATTATATTATTTATCAAGTGTCACAAATTGCTAAAAATAAGATTTTTTTAAAGTAAAATGAAATTTATATCATATATATATATATTACAAGTTTTAAGACACATGGATTACTTAATTTGATGACATATCCATATTTATTTGAATTTCTCGTGATAAATTATCAAAATAAATTATTTTTAAACGATTTAAAATAAATAAAATTGAATATATCAACCCTAATCGCGAGGAAACATTTTTATTCCACCAAATCTAAAAGCAAGAAGCTTAGATCTAAAAATAGAGTTCTTAAAATAAACTTAAAATGATTTTTTATAGAAATATAAAATTTAAATTTGATATTTAGGTGAAACTTGAGCTATATGATGCTAGAAATCGGTTTCGACATAAAAGTAACTAGTGAAATAAAGAGAAACAAAGATATTTTTTCTAAAAAAAAAAAAAAATCTCTCCCTGCTTGAGCTTACGACAATATATATAAAATATATTTATAAAAGTTAAAAATGAACAAAGGTGTAAAGTTTAGCTTTTGTAGTTGGAGTTAGTGGAGAAATTACAAGATAAGTCCCTCTATTTTTTCATATTGTTTTCACATGGCCTTTTGCCTGTTTTATTTACAACCTAGGTCCTTATTTTATATTTATTTGAAATTTCAAAAATTCAGCATAATTAATTGCAATATTTAACCTTACACGTTTTTGAAGTTAATTTTCAAGGGTTTTCATTTTTAAGTTCATAAGTTTAGTCCTCTAAGGTTTTAAATGCTTTAAAATTTTGAAACCGTGGCTTGATTATTTGCCTAGTAAGTCCCTTTGTCTTCACATTTATTATAAAATTTGAAATTTATCTTCTTCTTTTTTTCATTATTTTCAAATAGTTTTGAAGTTTTTCCGAATTTTAGATGGATGTTTACTTACTTTTTAAAATGTGCTTGCAAAGATATAATATATTTTTAAAAAATCTAAAATGTTGAAAAAATATATTTTTTTAAATAATGTTGAAAAATATGTTTACAATAATTTGTTTTTATATACAAGTTTTAAAACTTTTTAAAAATTTAAAAATTTATTTTTATTTTTTAACTATTTTATATTAAGCACTAAAAAATAAATGAAAACATTTTTCAATAAAATATAAATATAATTTATCTAAAGTTTTATGCATTTTTTAGAGTAAAAGTTTTATACATTTTAAAAGTTGTAGAAATTTTAATTACTATTTTCAAAACAGTTTTTAAAGTTTTTAAAGTTTAAAATAAATTTTTTTATTTTGTAATAAAAAAATTAAACAACTAAATAAAAGTACATTTAAATAGATTATATTAAGACCATTTATTTAAAATACAAAAATAGAAAGAAAGATTGATATGGGTACTCAAGTTTTTCCTATTACTTAGCCTAGCAAACATTGCTCTTAAACCTGTCATCTATTTTTTGCTTAGAGCGTTTGCTACAACATTGGTTTTACCAGAGTAGTATTCAATCATACAATCATAAATTTTTAGCAGTTCTAACCCCTTCGTTGCCTCAGGTTTAATTCTTTTTGGGTGAGAAGGTATTTAAGACTCTTATGATCGGTATAGATGTAACACTTTCCATACAAATAGTGCATCCATATTTTTAGTGCAAAAACTATTGCAGTCAACTCTAAGTCGTGAGTCGGGTTGTTGCACTCATACTGCTTCAATTTCCTTGACGCATAGGAAACTATTTTACTGTCTAGCATCAACACACATCCAAGTCCAGTATAGGATGCATCACAGTACACCAAATATTATTTTCCCGATTTGGGCTGTATCAACTTAGGAGCTTGGGTTAACACAACCTTTAGTTTTTCAAAGCTGGATTGTTGATCCTTCCTCCACCTAAATGACACATCCTTCCTCAAAAATTTGGTTAGAGGTGCGGCTATTAAGGAAAACCTTACAACAAATCTACAGTAATACCCAGCCAAACCAAGGTAACTTCAGATTTGGGAAACATTTTTGGGTTGTTTCTATTCTAGGATGGCTTCTATCTTCTTTAGATCTACTTGGATACCCTCTGCGGATATCACATGACCTAGAAACATAACCTTTTTAAGCCAAAATTCACATTTACTAAGTTTAGCATACAACTTCTTTCCACGGAGGATTTGCAGAACATTTCTAGGGTGTTCATCATGCTCAGGCTTGGTTTTGGAGTAAACTAAGATATCATCGATAAACACAACAACAAATTGATCAAGGAAGGGTCGGAAGACTCAGTTCATTAGATCCATGAAGGTGGCAGGAGTGTTGGTTAAACCGAATGGTATCAAAAGGAATTCATAGTGGCCATAATGGGTTCTAAAAGCACTTTTAGGTACATCTGCTTCCTTCACCTTTAGTTGATAATATCTCGACCTTAAATCTATCTTAGAAAACATCGTTATCCCTCAAAATTGGTCGAACAAGTCATCGATTCTGGGCAGAGGATATTTGTTCTTAATGGTTAACTTATTTAGCTGTCAGTAATCTATACATAGCCTTAAGGAACCATTCTTCTTTTTCACAAATAGTATCAGAGCTCCCCACAGAGAAAAATTAGTCTAATAAACCCGAGATCCAAAAGCTCCTGAAGTTGGATTTTTAGTTCTTGTATCTCCTTAGGTGCTATGCGGTAGGGAGGAATGGACATTGGAGCAATTCCTAGTAATAGTTTGATTCTAAATTTTACCTCACGATCTAAAGGTAACCCTGGTAACTCACCGGGAAACACATATGGGAATTCCCTAATTGTTCTTATGTTATTTAAGGCTGAACTATTAGCATTCCCATCCAACTCATAGGCTAGATAAGCTTCACACCCTTTTCAAACTAGCTTTTCAGCGACCATAGCAGAAATTACATTGGACAGATAATCTCATCACTCCCCAACCATAACAATTCCTCTACCTTCGGCTGTTTTCAAAATTACCCTATTAGAGGCACAATCTAGGCTAACTTGATGTTCTACTAATCAATCTATACCCAGAATCAAATCAAACTCCCCAAAAGGTAACTCCATAACATCTGCGGGAAACACTACCCCTTGAACCTCTGATGAACATCTCATATATATTTTGTTAACAATAATTGATTGTCCTAAGAGACTTACTCCAGTAACATCAGTAGTGGTTTCCTCTACCCCAACACCCAATTTTTTAGATATTTTACAAGAAACATAAGAGTGGGTAGACCCTATATCAATTAAGGTAAATTATGGGACAAAATTTATTGTAAGAATATCTACAATGACATCGAACACATCCTTCTTTTCACGACCACTAATGGCATAAACAAGGGCGGGTTGTCTAGTCTCAGTTTGGTTTACACTCGTTGCAATAGTATTTGCGGCCCTATTTTGGTTTTGGCCCCTCAGAGGTAATTGGCCTGCTCTATGATTTTGGGCCGGAGCTTGCGTCTTTTCAATTCGTTGAGGACAATCCTTAATCCCATGCTCAGTCGACCTATAATTGAAATAAGCACCCAATTTTCTCCAGCACTCGCCTAAATGACGCTTACCACAATGTGTATAGTTAGTACTCTAATCTCTCGGTTTAGCCACAGTAACCCTTTGTTGCGGTCTACCTTCCCTAACTCGTTTTATAGGACAAACATTCGAGCCAGTGAATCCAGAATCTCTTTTGATCTAAACATTCACTTACTTGATTTCCTCAACGATTTTTCCCTTCTCCACTAGGGTCTCAAACACCTGTTTTTGGTATGAAGCAACTTGTATTTTAAGGTTGAATTGTAGCCTATTTTCAAATCTTACACATTTGTCCTGCTCTGTGGCGACCATAATTTGGGGATAACGATTGAGCTTAAAAAATTCAACCTCATATTCTGACACGGACTTGTCTCCTTATTGTAGCTCGATAAATTTGAGCTTGCGAACCTCCACATGCCTAGTGCCTACACACTTCTTCTGGAAGGTCTTTTGAAAGTATTCTTAATTTATGCGATCAGTTTATGTACCCTTGTTATATCCCAAAAATCGTGTTAGTAGAAATTGGGTTAATAAACCAAGAGTGATCACGTCTTGTTTATGAATTAAGGTTGTAGCAATCTTGTAAAGTAAATTGATTTGTTTCAACGGTTAAGTGTTCTGGATGTGTGCTTGAGGTTCTGTGTTCGATTCTTTTTCCTTGAATTTTAAGTATTTTTGTTCCTATATCTAGCTTGCCACATCTAGATTATCTATTATTTATCATGAGTTGTTAACAAGAATGAGCCTACTATTTTAGTGGTAAGACCTTAGCTTACCCATAGGTCCTGAGTTTGAATCTCGTTGTGCTTAAATCATAGTTTATTTTGTGATTGTTTGAGCCACCCATGTTGCTAGTTTTTTTTTTGTATTTTCACATTATCAATTCCTTGTTCTTTTGACCGTCTAAGCTTTGAACTCCAAAAATTTTGTTGTCATCGATTGATCTTTTACTTCAATTTGTCAATTCAAACTTTAATGTCCTCAAGGTTATCACTTGTTTCTTAAACCTTGCTACTGCCATTCAAAGTCTTTACCCTTCTTGTCTAAAATTCTTCTATCATAGCCCCTTCTATTTATGACAACTTGATTGAGATTTCTGCTGCAATTATTGCTATGTTGTGCTATTATTTTTCCTGTCATATTGCTGTCAATTTATTGGCGTTCAAATAGTTTAACGTGTGAAGAAAGAAACTTTATACTTGCAAAGGTACTGGTTTGAACTAGTTTAGCTAGATCTAAAATATAGAAGTTGTGGATTTATGATAGTATTTCAGTTTCGCGTTAATCAAGTGTGTCACCTGAACTTGAAAACTCGTAAAATTTGTACAAAATTGATTCTGCCAGTCGACATCACATGGTCGAGTGAGCCACACAGGCGTGTTGGTTGTATATTCAACTATGTGAGCCACCCAAGCACAATAAGCTAAGGTGTGTGGGCCACATGTGCATATGGGTCCATCCTAAAAAGGCTTTTCAGGCTATGATGTGGGATGTAGGTTTGGGAATAACTATATTTTTTCATCTAAAATAAGGTTACGAAGTAACCGGTTAAGGCTGGCGGGTATGTTAGTGTTGTAAGTATAATTTCTGGAAAATATGTTAAGTTTTGTAAAATGACATATCTGATCTATAAATTCGTACTCATCGTTGGCACGTTTTTGTTTTGCTATATTCATATATGAGCATGAGACATCTGAGTATGTTATTCTGATTATATCTGAATCTGTTATATGAATATGCATGTGGCATTATGGCAAAATTGATTTGTTATTGTTAATACTTGACACATTTGTTTTATAAAGCATGGAATCCTATGCCTACTGATTTATGTTTATTATAAGACTACATGTTCTACATGATTTTCGTTCTGATTCTGTATTTGCATGCCATGTCATATTGCATGGGGTTGGGATGATCTTTTAAGAATGAAGTTTTGGCAGTTTAATGATCTGCACTATCTAGTGGTTTAACCACATATCTATTTTGGCAACTTGACTGCAAATATGTTAGCTTGACCACATATATCTATTCTGGCAGTTTATCTGCATAATTTATGGTGGCATTGTCCATAATTATATATTTGTGTGATTTGGATGGACGAGTTTTGGGAAACTCTAATTGGTATATAGCGGAGTTGGGTAGGAAGTTTTCTGGAAAATCTGCATTATGTTTTTTGAAAATACTGCATTGACATAGCCATGCATATTCAATTTTTGTTCATTTGGATTTGATGAAATTCTCTGCGATATTCTGATAAGTTATTATATTATCTATGTTTATACTTGAGTTAAGTTACACACTAGCTCACCCAATTACTTTATCTTTTCAGGTAATCTGTAAAGTTAGGATTTGGCGGCATTTAGGAGCTCAGATTGGGTTTTTCTCGAATAAGACAATTTAATTTATTTATTAATTAATTTTTTGGACTTTTGGACTTTTGAATTAATTTTTGGACTTTGGTTTTGGGTTTGGGTTTTCCAATTAGAGTTAATTCAATGGTTTAAATAATTCGTCTGGTTTCTGTAAATCAAAATTAAATGGTTGATTTTCAAATAAAATAAGTTATGGACTTTCTGTTGCAACCCGAATTGTTAATTAAGTTTTTAGAAAAGTAACCAAATTAATGATACAACTTTTCTATTTTAAAGAAAAAGATGAATGTTTTGAAAAGTACATGTTAGGCTGTAGTTAAGTTTTTAAAAAAAATAAATAATTAGAAACAAGTTTATGCAAAATTATTGATAAGTAATGATTTAGAGAGAAAATAATTTGATTATCGAGTAAGTAGTGTAACCTTCAAGGTTTGATCGTAATGTCTAGATCGAGTTTGGGATATTACAGCCACTTACAACAGAGTTCCACCAACGATAGGGCTCCTCTCTAAGTAAAGACACAATTCCCTTCAACTTCTGTTTCGAAGTACAATCTAAGTCCCCCAAAATTATTTCTATTGACTCCATCCAGTTCTCAACCATAGTGGGAGTCGTTCCAGCAACGCCTTTAAATGTCTCAACCCCATTCGATCGGAGCCTCTCCGCAACAGACCCACGGCTCCCCGATCCAGTTTGGGCTGCAACACCCTCAACATTACCTGTGTCATGACGTCATCGTCGTTTTCGTAACCTCTGCCACCATTGGTGGTAGAATTCTCAACGTACTCCTCCTCAAAAATCGGGTTCTTACCCTAAACAATGGGTGGCTCTACAGGTGCAGCTTTACACAGCCTACCCCTGCCACATCTACTTTAGGTATTCATAGTGATCTTTTGAGAGTTTTAAATCTAAAGTATATCTACAATTTTCAAACAAAAGTTCAAGCATTAGTCATCCTCCTAAATGTTCACTATCCAGAGTTTAAAATTTATCTAAAGTTTTAACAGTAACTGTAGTAGGACCGACATCGGAGTCTCGAATTTTATTTCTTGTATAAAATCAATTTTTAAAAAAAATTATGGCATGATTTTTTGCAAAATACCCTTTAATGCATGCATGCAAGTTTTCACTATTGGACTACTACCCACGCTTATTAATTTTTCACTCTAAATTATACATATTCTAATGTGGTTTCCATCCTATGTTGCTGAAAATAAAAAGGAAAGAAAATAAAAGAAGGATGGATAGAATCTAAAATCTCTAGGAAATGCACTAACTACATAACCATCAAAGCTAAATAATTTATTGATTATTTATTTCATCCATCCCTATATATTTTGGGGTGTTAATATTTTATAGAAAATATATTAAAGATCCAATTGAAAAATCTTAAACTGTGTGAAAATTATTAAAGATTGTATACAGGGAAAATTCACTACACCAAAACAGGTCTTTAGCGGCCTTTTTTTAGGCCTTTAGCGGCGCTTTTTATCGCCACTAAAGCTGTTTGAGGCGCTTCCACAAGCGCCGCAAAAAAGCCCGCTAACGAAAACATCGCTAACATTTGCAGCGTTTACAAACAAAAACGCCGCTAAAGATAATGTTCTTTAGCGGCGTTTTTTTCTAAGCGCCGCTAAAAAACATGATCTTTAGTGGCGTTTTTTCATAAGCGCCGCTAAAGAACGCTACTAAAGAACATGATCTTTAGCGGCATTTTTTTCTAAGCGCCGCTAAAGGACATGATCTTTAGCGGCATTTGTGAATATGCGCCGCTAAAGAACATGTTCTTTAACGACACTTTGTAGAAAACGTCGTTAGAGATCATAATCTTTTGCGGCGTTTTTTTTACAAACGCCGCTAAATAACATATTCTTTAGCGGCGTTTTTATACAAAAATGCCACTATTTTTGGGATTTTTTTATATTAAAATTTTTATTTTTTCAGCCCTCCTGTAGCAACAAATCAAAAGCAACCAGATCTAAACCAGCCAAAAGCAATAAATTTATATAATATTTCAAATTAAATGAATAAAATAATATTAATATCAATAAATAAAAGTGAAATCATATTATTTTTGCAAAAATGTTAAATGTTAAAATGATAAAAATATTTATGCAATACACTATGACGGCGGAAGTTGCGACTGAAACATCTTCATCATAGTCTGAAGCCTGGAGTTCATCGTACTTTTTGCTCTGCTCTGCTTCTCTCGCTGTAGCCTCTGCTTCCCTCGATGTAGCCGCTGCTTCCCTCGCTGTCGCCTCTGCTTTAAGTTGTAGCTAGAGTTTTTCATATTTCCTTTGAACCTCAACTGTGGTCGCTTGCATCTGAGCCATCTGGTCTTTTAACCTCTGAACTTCAGCTTGAGCCTGACTCCCCGAAGCCATGTATTGTTGCGAGCTAGATCCAAAATATTGGGTTGGGCTAACAAAAGATCCTTGAAATCGAACCCGACCATATCTTTCAGGACCTAAAACTTCAGTAATAATCCGGTTATCAATGTCTTCAAGATGAACAGAACTATCACTAGAAGCAATCACTTCGTACTCCGCCTTTTTATCCTTTAGTTTTTCCTAATAAATAAATCACATAGTTAGGAACGCAATATATATTAAAAAACATATGCAACATAACAATAGTCGCATTACAAGCAATGAACTAAACCATTAGAAAATAAACACTATAAATAACTAAAACAAGTCAAATCGTATTAAGTAAACGTACAATTATTTCACCGGCTTTAGGAGTCATGGGAGATCCATCTTTCTTCCTATGTGTAATTTCCAAAAGTTGAAGGCGTCCAACTTTTTGACTGGGCGATAGTTCCACAATATAGTAGTAAAAATATTATTTAATGGAAAGTTATACATATTTGACAATATTAAAAAATTAAAAATACCTCCACCTCAGCTACACATGCAAAACTTCTCGACCCGGCTGTGTGAGTGAATTTTTGTTTCTGCCTGCTGCTTTTTCCAACTTGTTCACGATCCTACGTTATGAAATTTTTAGTACGTAAATAGTAAATACTATAAACCAAAATAATTACAGTAGTTTGGAAGTACGTCATACCTCGCCTTTCTTCGAATGCCAAAATCTAACTGCATCTTCCCATTGGTACCTCAACATACCCGGCGGGACATTTTGCGATTTCTCATTGAGGGTTATTTTTGTCTTATAATAATTTTTCTTCAAAGTACTTTTATTGTCTCTCCATATTTTTCCTAATGCCTTCTTTACATAAGAATCCGAGACCTCAATATTATCGAGGGCTTGGTTTTTGTTACTATCGGGCATTTGATGCCATAACTCGTAGTTGATAGGTAACATATTCGCATTTCGTGCTAAAATGCCCATGTATCCTGCTAAAAGTCGAGCTTCTGATCCAACAGGCTGACCAAAACTGTTTCGTCCAACTTTGACGTGCTCGACTGGATCTAACTCGTATAACTCTCTAAGTAGCAGACGTCCTCGACTCTGCGCGTCCCACCATTTTCAGCTACAAATGGTATATTATAATATAAGAATTTGAAAAATGAATCAATTATAAGTCAACACGCATGTAAATTAAATGTAAAATTACTTTGAACTTCTGTAGGATCCTCAGGTGTAATCGGAACATTCGAAGATCTAATTGATGTCTGTTGTTCAGTACTATTTGTTTCTGTCGAGTTTGGATCATTTTGAACAATGCTTCCCCTTAGAATTTTCTTCTAGGCATTTTATCTGCAATACACATAAAATAGTTGAAAACTTAATAACTAATTACAACAATAACAGTACATATAAAATAGTTGAAATATATAATAAGACCAAGATTTAAATTATGATATTACATATAATTAAACAATCGTAAAATCTTACTACATCATTATTCGTAAATATCTTCATCCGTATCCTGACGAACCCATTGAAATTGTGCACTAGTACTAGGGATATTATCGTTTAAGTTTTGTTTTGGAAATAGAAAAGTTTCTGATCTGTCGTCGATGTTATCTCTACTTCCACTGCCCATGTCAAACAAGTCTCTAGGGATGTTACGGAGTACAACGTACCAACCCTCATCAGTTGGATCTTTTGAGTAAAAAACTTGTTTGACTTGAGATAAGAATACATACGACTCATCTATCAGTTGTTGTCCTGTGTGAATCAATCGGTCAAAGTTCACCATTGTAAAACCAAATTGATCTTGCTTAATTCCACGAGCAGTATTAACATCGGCCCAATCACCTCGAAATAAGACAACATTCCATTTGCTGTAGTAATCCAACTCAATTATGTCAGTAAGATGTCCGAAATATTCCACATTTCCCTCGACAAGATTATTGTCCCTAGCACTAGCATAACTTGTAATTGCAGAATTAACAACTATTCCACAATTTTACGTTCTCCTCAACCTCTCGCAATATTTTGTATGAAATCTGAATCCGTTGATGAGGAACGAACTATATCTTTTAACCACTTGATTTGGACCTTGGGAGAGCCATTTAACTTCGTCGTTTACGTTCTTCCCACTCCAAACCTATTGAATAGAAAGTAAACTGAGTAATTAAAAATGTTATGAGAAAACATTATTATTTGTAAGCGGAAGCTCCAACTACATACCGTTTGGCTTAACCATTCATAAAAAGATTCTGTAAACAACTTATTGATATCTCGATGTTGTGTTCTTCGGGAGCGCGAACGAGATCTCAATATTTTTTTGTACTCACTATATTAAAAAAAATTCACTTTGTTAGAAGATAAACAATTTTTAATTTGATAAATATTTATCAAATTTGTAGAACTTACTTCCGTAAAGGTTCCATTGATTCATGGTGAAACAGAACATATCGATGTGCTTGTACCCACGATAAATGATCTAATTCTGCAATTTCAACTTTGCCGATTGGTTCTCCAAAATTTTGGAACAAATAAGTATCAGCGAAGTTATGGTCCGTGAGTCCAGCGTTCCTATTTGGTCTGTTCAACCTTGTTTCGACATCTTCCAAATATCTTGAGCAGAAGGTCATACATTCCTCCTCCAAGTAGCCTTCAGCAATCGATCCTTCTGGATATCGCTTGTTGTGGTAGTAAGACTTTAATTTGGATAGGAACTTAAACACGATATACAACATTATCAAAAGTGTATTACTAAAGCCATAGAGGTGAATGAAGGAAAATTTTAAAAATTTCAATTAATACCTTTCTATGGGATACATCCATTGATAGAAAATGGGTCCGCCAAGAATTGCTTCGTGCGGGAGATGGATTATCAAGTGAACCATAATGGTGAAGAAGGAAGGTGGGAAGATTTTCTCCATGTTGCATAAAGTCAAAACGGCTCGATCCTGTACCTTCTGAAGTTCTTGAACATCCAAAACTTTGCCACAAATGACTTTCATTATATTGGATAGTTCAGTTATACAAGATGTCACCTTCTTGGACATACAACATCGTAGAGCAACTGGCAGTAAATCTTGCATCAAGATGTGATAGTCATGTGATTTTAGCGAATATAATCTTCGATCTTTAACACTAACACATCAAGATATATTTGATGCATACGCATTTGGAACCTTTATATCCTTCAGCACCATGTAAAACAGTTTTTTCTCTGTCTTGGACATTGAGAAAATAGAATGCGGCAACCGATATTTCCCATTCGAAAGTGGATTGGGATGAAGATCAGACCGAATTCCCATTTGGACTAAATCAAGTCGACTCTGAAGATTGTCTTTTGATTTTCCGTCAACATTCAAAATTGTACCCACAATGTTCTCGCAGATATTTTTCTCAATGTGCATAACATCAAGATTGTGTCGTAAAAGGTGATGCTCCCAATAAGGCAACTAAAAAAAATACTTCTTTTTCTCCACAAGTCCGCCTCATTAGGATCGTCCTCTTCATCGGAGTCATCATCAGCTTCATCATTTGCGTGTTTGGCGGTTGGTTCATCTTCCCATAAATGAAATTCATATCTTCCAACATGAAGAAGATTTCAGAGCCACTGGTCTGCGAAGGAGCTTCTCTGAACTCTTCAGTGCCGTCAAATACAGAACTCTAAAATCTAAATCTATGATTTTTCGGTAACCACCGACGATGCCCCATGTAAGAGAACTTCTTCCTATTGTACAACCATTGCGAACATGTTTGTGCAGCACAACAAGGACACGCATAACGACCGTTGGTACTCCAACCGGATAAATTGGCATAAGAGGGAAAGTCATTAATGGTCCACATCAAAGCTGCACGTAAATTAAAGTTCTCCTTTCTCAGTACATCGTATGTCTCGACACCAACCCACTAATTGGATAATTTTGACTCTTCAGTAATATAGCCTTTTATTGGATTTGTACATTTCAAATGAGTATAACTTTAAGAACCTCCTTCAAATCAGTATTACATCAATCTGAAATATTCATGTATTTCAACATATTTGTAAGAACATAACATTATTTCATAACAGTTTCAAAATTTAGCACAGCACCTGACCAGATAACTTATCTTTGCATTGCTCAGTTCATTATTGAAGACAATATGGTTGAATGGTCGGTCCCATTTCAAACATGATTGAAGGAACACCTTCACTAACCCAAGAAATATGGTTTCAGTTTTCAGAGTTCATTTCTTTGTATGTTTCATTTTTAAGTGTCTTTGAATGCAGTTTCATTGACAACAATTATTGGAAATTTTAAGATAATCTCGATGGCACAAAACAATGATTTCCAGAAACATGTTGAAGGGAATAAGACGACTGAAACAAATTCTTCTTATTTCTATTTGGTTTTGCGAAGATTAACTCATTCAACACGGCTCTTTTTCTTTTTACCCAATTAGTCGATCTAACTATATTAATTCAATACATTGCTCAAGAAAAGACTGCTGAGAAATAAACAGGTATAAAAACATTGCTCAATACAACTGGATGATTTTTTAACAAAATAGAAGAATCTTACCGATTTTTCCGACGACAGAGGAGTGCGAAGATAGAGCCCTACGATGGTCCACGAGTACGACGATAGACGAGCACCGGCAGAAGAGACGGTCGACGATAATGTAACAGATTTGGGAAAGGTTCGAGTCGTCAACGACAGTAGGCTAGGGTTCTTGATTTGGGGGAATTTTGGGGAAAATAGGGAGGGGAATGGGATTTGAACCAAGGTTTTCGGGTATGAGGAAATTTGGAAGCAGAAATAAATTTGCAAGTTACAAAAACGACGGCGTATTAATTACAAGAGATTGAAGATTTGCGGCGATTTAGAATAGCGCCAGTAATGGCCTGAAAAAACGATGTCGTTCTGTATAAACCAGAGGCCAATAATTTGCAGCTTCACCGTTTTGGCTACAACATTAACAATTCGTGCGGCGTTTGTAACAGAAACACCGCTAATGTCTCGTTTTTTGTGGCGTTTTTAATTAAAACGCCACTATCAAATCAAATTTTCTTAAAAACGGTGCCGTTTTGATATTCCTTAGTTTTGTTAAGTAATATTTATAATATATAGTACTAATAATTATAAATTTTAGTGTTTTCACTAATATTTTTAAATTTTAGTGTTTTTATTTCATTTTTATTTTTTATTTTAATTTAATTCCATTTGTTAATTTGGTACTCTCCTAAAAACTCAAATGTTATATATTAAATTTTTTAACTTATTTTTTAGTTTCATTTAAGTAATATTTATAATAAATTAGATAAAATTAACAGTTTTAGTGTTTTAATTTCATTTTTATTTTTCTATTTTAATCTTATTTATTAATTAATTAGATTAATTTTTATTATTATTTGTATTTAAGGTAAATAAAAATTAATTGCGAGGGATTGAAAAACGACGGCGTATTAATTACAACAGATTCAAACTTTGCGGTGTTTTCAGCCTAGCGCCACGAATGCCCTGATAAAACGGTACGTTTTGTTTAAACAAAAGGCCAAAATTTTCGGCGTTTTTATCAACGCGCCACTAATGCGCACCCACCTTTAGTGGTGTTTTCATCTAGCGCCGCTAAAGCCATTAAAATCGCACAAAGCTACGCCATTTTGTAAAAAATTTAAGAATTTTTTCCGGCGTTTGGAACAAAAATGCCACCGATGACTCGTTTATTGCGGCGTTTTTAGTGAAAACACCACTATTACATCAAATTTTCTACTGAAACGGCTCTGTTTTTCTATTCCATGGTTTTGTTAAGTAATACTTATAATATAGTACTAAAAATTATAATTTTTAGTGTTTTAACTAAAATTTATAAATTTTACATAAAATTATAAATTTTAGCGTTTTTATTTCATTTTTATTTTTTATTTTAATTTAATTCCATTTGTTAATTTGGTCCTCTCCTAAACCCTAAATTCCTAAGTCTTAACTACTAACATCTAACCCCTAAACCCCTAACCCCTAAATCATAAATCTCGGCCAACCCTTAATTAAGCATAATCCATAATCTATAATCCCTAAATCCATATATATATAGTACTCCCTAAACATTAAAAAGAATTAATTATTTGTATAAAATTCAAAATCTCAGTTAAACCTTAATCTTACTAAACCCGCCTAAATTAACCATTGAAGGGATATAAATATTTAAGTGTTCTATCTATTATATATATCTCTCTCAAGGCATAATTTAAACCCTAATTTATACATCTTTTACAATTACATAAGAACATATTTAAAATATAAATAAAAAATTAATCTAAACCCAAAATTGTAACCAGACCCCTGAAACCCTAAACCTTAAATCCCTAAGTCTTAATAACTAACATCTAACCCATAAACCCCTCCCTTAAACCTTAAATCCCGGCCAACCCTTAGTTAAGCATAATCCATAATCTATAACCCCTAAATCCATATATATATAGTACTCCCTAAACATTAAAAAGCATTAATTAATTGTATAAAATTCAAAATCTCAGTTAAGCCTTAATCTTATTAAACCCGCCTAAATTAACCATTGAAGGGATATAAATATTTAAGTACTCTATCTATTATATATCTCTCTCTCAAGGCATAATTAATTAAACCCTAAATTATACATATTTTACAATTACATAAGAACATATTTAAAATATAAATAAAAAATTAATCTAAACCAAAACTGTAACCCGACCCCTAAAACCCTAAACACAAAATCCCTAAGTCTTAACCACTAACATCTAACCCCTAACCCCTAAACCTTAAATCCCAGCCAACCCTTAATTAAGCAAAACCCCTAATCTATAATCCATATATAAATCAATATATATATAGTACTCCTTAAACCTTAAAATTATATGAACTCCTAAACCGGCCTTAATTCTTAAATTTCTCATACACCATAAAGTAATTAAAAACTGTAAACAATTTTATTATTATCTTTTACAACCACATAATAACATATTTAAAATATAAATAAAAATTAATAATCTAAACCCAAAACTACCCTAACCCGACCCCTAAATTCGTAAACCCGGCCCCAAATCCTAACTCATATATAACCCCTAACTCATATACCCTAAACTGAAAACCCTAAACTATAGTGATAATTAATTCAACATTTTAAAATTAGGAATATCTCTTTTACGATTATATAATAAAAATTTGAAATATAAATTAAAAACACTTACTAATCATGTACCCAAATAATTTTAAAATTATTTTAAATAATAGTCTTTTCATTTTTCCAAGTGTTTTATTTCAAATTATTTGAACGTGTTATTTTTTTGGAAGAATTTAAATAATCAATTAGAAATAAGTTCAATTTTAAATAATTATTATAAATAATAACCCAATTAAGGTAAAAGGCCACCAAAGGCCACTAAACGACGCCGTTGTATTTTATTTTTTGCGGCATTTTTCCAGAAAACGCCGCTAAAAAAAAGATCATTAGCGGCGCTATACCAAAAACGCCACTAGGGCCACCGAAGGCCACTAAACGACGCCGTTTTATTTTATTTTTTTTGCGGCATTTATCCTAAAAATGCCGCTAAAAACACAGACCATTAGCGGCGCCAGACCAAAAACGCCACTAAGGCCACCGTAGCCACTAAACGACGCCGTTGTATTTTATTTTTTGCGGCGTTCTTCCTAAAAACGCCGCTAAAAACACAGACCATTAGCGGCGCTAGACCAAAAACGCCACTAAGACCACCGAAGGCCACTAAACGACGCCATTGTATTTTATTTTTTGCGGCGTTTTTTTTTTTGAAAAAGCCGCTAAAAACACAGACCATTAGCGGCCTAAGACCAAAAACGCCACTAGGGCCACCGAATGCCACTAAACGACGCCGTTGTATTTTGCTAAAAACACAGACCATTAGCGGCGCTAGACCAAAAACGCCACTAAGGCCACCGAAGGCCACTAAACAACACCGTTGTATTTTATTTTTTGCGGCATTTTTTTGAAAACGCCGCTAAAAACACAGACCATTAGCGGCGCAATACAGAAAAAGCGACTAAGGCCACCGAAGGCCACTAAACGATGCCGTTGTATTTTGCTAAAAACACAGACCATTAGCGGCGCTAGACCAAAAACGCCACTAAGGCCACCGAAGGCCACTAAATGACGCCGTTGTATTTTATTTTTTAAGGCATTTTTTAAAACGTCGCTAAAAACACAGACCATTAGCGGCGCAAGACAAAAAATGCCACTAAGGCCACCAAAGGCCACTAAACGACGCCGTTGTATTTTGCTAAAAACACAGACCATTAGCGGCGCTAGACCAAAAACGCCACTAAGGCCACCGAAGGCCACTAAACGACGCCATTGTATTTTGCTAAAAACACAGACCATTAACGGCGCTAGACCAAAAACGCCACTAAGGCCACCGAAGGCCACTAAACGATGCCGTTGTATTTTTTTTGCGGCATTTTTCCTGGAAACGCCGCTAATGCTTATTTTTGGCGGCGTTTTTTAAAAAACACCACTAATACTCAGTCTTTAGTGGCGATTTCCTTTAAGCGCCGCTAATGCTCGATTTTTACCAGCGTTTTTTGTATAAACACCGCTAGAACCGCCGCTAAAAACCAGATTTGGTGTAGTGATTGCTCTTATATATATAAGAAATAGTTTTATCTTCTTTTTTTTTTTTAAATAGTTGTATTACATAAAAAAATTCAAAGTCATATGAGCAAAATATTATTGAAAATGTTGAAATTTGATTAAATATGAAATAATTTATTTAGCTAGTGAAGATTCCATTTAAATCAAACTCAAGTAAAGAAATAGAATTAAATTAGATTATAGCACATAAAGTATTATGTAAAAATATATTTATAAAAATTTATGTAAAAACTAAAGGTATAATGTTAAATTTAGTCATCAATATTTATATTATTTATTAATTTGGCTCTTTTTTTTAAGTTAAATTTGGCCTCAATCTTATTTTTAAAAAAATGAAATTGACCATCAATCTTCCAAAAAGAGTTGAATTGTTGTGTTTGTAAAGGAAATACTTGCTAAAACATTGAATTTTTAAACATAACAGCTTGCATGGCAATCCAAATGTAATTTTATGTTTTTTTAATGAAATTTTTTATATTTTTGTTTTTCTATAATTTTTAAAATTATTTCCTGACAGGGCATATAAGAAAGTTAGTGTCATGTTAGCACGAAAGTAAATGTGGACTGCCATGCGGATTGTCAAGCCAACATCATTAAAAAGTTAATGTTTTAGTCAATATTTTTATTAGAAAATGATTTGACTCTTTTTTAAAGGTTAATGGTAAAATTTAGCTAAAAAGAATAAGGGTCGGATTGTTAAAAATGTAAACGTTGAGGGCTTTTGTTGTTATACCAAAACTAAATTAGGCATTGGTTGAAATGGTAAAGTTGTAATGTTTAATTATGATGATTTAGATTCAACTCTCACCACTTGTGGGTACTTTTTTTTTTAAATCATTCTAGTTTTATTGGTTTTATATAAAAATATAAAATGAGAAAAACATATCATAATAATATTTATTACTTTGTGAGAAAAAAATATTTTTTTCATTTCCCAATTAAATTGGTGTTTGGTTGACTCGTGATATCAACTTAGTCAAAGGTTTAAATAATAATATAGATACATAAATTTATTTTGAATCTAGTATATAATAAAGTAACATATACTATATAAATTATATATAAAAATAGTTTTATTATTCATCAAATTTTCAAAATCATATTATAATTTCTTAGTGAGACCTTGGCAAAGTTGAGGTCTTTAGATTTTGATATCTTAGATTCGAGTCCTATCATATGTAAATTATGTGTGAGTTCTCTATCCAATTTATTAGAGCTATTTTAGTTTGGCTCTAGATAGGGGTGAAGCCAGAAATTTTGTTAGAGGGGTCGAAATTAAATTGTATATTGTTGCGATAGTAAAAATGTAATTTTACCACATTAATATCTATATCTTTATAATTTTTAAATGATTAAATTAAATTTTTATAAATTTTAAAGTAGCCTAAATGATAATTTTTCTATTTTAGGGAGGTCGGACCCCTGCCAGCCCCTGACTATGCCCTGGTTCCAGGTATATTTTGGTTATTGTTTGGACTATATTTTATAATGCTTGATTATAATTATAGTTAATTCAAATATGTATTATTTATCATTGTAATTATACTCATAACTTGAAAAAATCAAGTAAATCCAAAACAATTTATGTAGTTGTTATAATTGATATTCAATTTAAATCAAACTGTAATACAAAAATTAAAGTTTAAAAAATAAATTTATTTTGAATCTATATGGTAAAGTAAAAAATATTATATAAGGTACTAAAAAATAGTTTTATTATTTAAAAAAATTAATATCATATTAACAATATACAATTAAAATTTGATTAAATCCAAAATAATTTATTTGATTACTATTATTGAGGATTCAGTTCAAATAAAACTAAATATAAAAAATAAAATTAAATCATTTTAGTAATTTTATATTTAAAAGTTGAAAATTGACAAAAATGATATTGAGTTTTTTTTCTTTTTTGAGCAAAAATGATTTAAAAATTTTAATTGAATTGGAAAAAGAAAATATTTATGGATATGGTTTTTAATATGATTTTTGGAACATTATTGATTTTCCTTTTCTTTCTCTTTTTAGAAAAAGAAGATGAAATGTCGTGTCAATAGATTTGAATGTAGTGGTCTAAAGGTAAGCCGTGTGACATAAATTCATGTCTTTTCTTTTTCTTTTTTATCAACAATATATATTCTTTTTACCTTTTCTTTTTTATGATTAGCCACCAATTATACTACCACAGATTTTAATAAATAAAACAAATCTTATATTTTTTTTCTTTTCAAATTTAAATTCTTATTTTATATAAATTTATACATGATAAATCTCAAAATTATACATTAACTTTAATTTAATATACAGTTGCATAAATGAAATTTTGATTTGATTTGATTTTTACAAATTATTGATATAGTATCATTTTATGTTTATATATTGCATACAGAAATAATTATATTTATACAATATAAAAATAAACCGATATGTTTATTTCTTTAAATGCGTATGATTGCACCAAATTAAAATTCATATATACACTTATATATTAAACCAAATTTCATGTATAATTTTGAAATTTATCCCTATTAATTATTAGTAAGTTAGATTATCTCTCTTTTATCAAAAAAAAAAAGTTAGATTATCTCTTTCTTTCAAAAAAAAGTTAGATTATCTCATTTTATTATTTTTCTAAAAAATAAATATAAAATTAATAAGTTTACATACTCCCACTCGTTTATTAAAATATATTACCGAAATATAAATTTTTAAAAAAATTATACCTTATTAAATGATCAATTATTTTAAAATTTTGGTAAAAGAAAATAATCAATTTATTATATTTAAGTTTTAATATATATATTTATAATCTAATTATATATTATATGAATTGATTAATTAAGTTAATGTTACAAATTACTCAATTAAAAAAACCAAATTCATAGCAAAACTAGTACATTAGTAGTAGGTTTTATAGATGATTTATTATTTAAAAAAATACTTTTGCAAATACTTACATTTCTCTGATGACATGAGTTCAAGTGCATTAAAGCGTATTACCCTCTTATTTATGAGTTGAGGAGGAGTTATAGATAATTTTAGACATTATGTTAAAAAAACTTTCTCATAATAATTTAATATCTTAAGCTTGCCAACATAACCAAAACATCATTTATAAAAGGTGTAAATACATATTTGATCATTGAATTTGACATTTTTTTCTCAGTTTAGTACTTTAAATTTTTTTCCGTCAATTAATTTGACTTTTTTTTTTTTTGTAATAAGGTTAAGTCAAGAACAGGTGACAGTGTCTAATTGCAGCATGTGGCGGACATTATTTAAAAATAAAAAATTAAATTTCAAAAAAAATTTCTAGATTGTTTTTTAAAAAGTTGAAAAAAAAAATTAAAAATAAAATTTCTTAAAGGAATTTTCTCTTAACTTGTTCATCCTTCCCAAAAATATTGATCGGAAGCTTCAATGGCTTCATCAGAAACTTCCAGAGTTTTGATTTCTTGGAAGCAAAGAATCTGACTCTGAAATTGTTGGGTTGATTTCTTTTTAGGAGTTTTCAATATATAAAATACTGCAAATTTTTTGGGTTTAAACAATTATTGAAGATGTGAATGCAGATTTGATGGTGATGAGATGAAGATAGTGGAGAGATTTGTTTCCCGAGTCTGAAAGTTAAAAGTGGGTTTTTGCTGATAAAAAATGGGGGTTTTACTTTACTTTTTCTAATTTTAATAAAGGTTTAATCACAAATTTGGCCACTAATGTTTACATGTTTTGTCAAAATGGTCCTAATTGTATTTTAAGCTTTTTTTACCATTAACCTTTGTTTTTCTTTTAAACTGTTTTTTATCAGATTTGATGAAAATACCATTAAAAAAATTAACCGGGATGATGTGAAATATTTTTAATGAGATATAATTTATTACTTAGGTAACCCAATAAGATAATTACATATGAAAAATAATAAAATAAACAAATCATACATGAAATTAAAAAAACAACTCTTAATTTAAAGAAAATAAGTGTAATTATCTAAAAAGAGGTTTCAAAATGAATGCATATTTGTTTACTGATAGGTTTCAAAAAGATAATTAATAAATCAAACCGAAAATAATGGATGCGTTCATTCATTTCGAATATTTTTTTTAGATAATTATGTTTATTTTCTTTAAATTAAGAGTTATTTTTTTTAACTTCATGAATTATTTATTTGTTTTATTATCTTTCACATGTAATTATTTTATTAGGTTATCTAAGTAATAAATTACATCTCATTAAAAATATTTCTCATCATCCCATTAACTTTTTAACGGTACTTTCATCAAATTTGTTAAAATAATAAAGATTGATGGCAAAAAATGACTCAAAAATACAATTAGGGTTATTTTAACAAAACATGTAAACGTTAGTGGCCAAATTTATCATTAATCCTTTAAAAAATGCCGATGACTTTCGTTACTTCCATGAATGAGAAACCAAAATTTTATTTTATTTTAATTTAAAATTTTATTATATTTTTTATTTATGATTTTTAATAATTTTTATTTTGATAATATTTTTGAATTTTTAATTAATTTTAAAATTATAATTCCATTCATCAATGTCACATGTCGTGATCTCATACTATCACGTGTCTCCGATTTAACAATTGTATAAAAAATTAAATTAATTGATGAAAATAAATTCAAATATCAATCTAGGACAATAAAAAAAAGGGTTAAATAACTATTTGGTGCTTGAACTTGGCAAAATTTTTTACATTGGGGTTTGAACATTTTTTTGTCCAAGTTAGGTCTTGAACTTAGCAATTGTTCCTACATTGGGGCTTGAACTTTAGAGTTTTCAAGGACTAACTTGGATTTAAAAAAAAGGTTAAAGTCTCAATGTGGGAACATTTGTGAAGTTCAGGGCCTAACTTGGACCAAAAGAAAAGTTCAGGCCGCAATGTGAGAACAATTGTCAAGTTCAAGGTCTAATTTAGACAGAAAAAATTCAAGTCTCAATGTGGGAAAAGTTGTCAAGTTTAAATCCCAAAATGTGATTTAATCCTTAAAAAAAACCTTAAGCACCAATTGGAGAAGATGTATCAAATTCAAGTGCCAAATATGTATGCAAGTCTTAGTAAATTATTTACATTTTTTTATTATCTTATCAATAAATATTTTTTTAAATATCATTGTTTAAATATTATTATACTATTATTTAAACTTCAGACTGAGAACACCAACTTGATTGGAGAAATTATCGAATTATCCTTACATATTTAAAATAAATTATACTCTTGCAAGTGTATTTTCATTATTTATATTTAAATAAAACCAATAAAAAATTACAAATGATGATATTTAGACTTATGTCATCAACATACATAAGACCTCAACCTTACCATTATAACTAAAGTTTCATTTTAATTTTTTTCAATAAATTAGTATTATTTTACAAAAGGTTTCGCCCACATTGTTAGTATATTAACAATGGCATTAAATGAGTTTGTGTCAGAAGTCAACTTAATATTGAATTTTCTTTTCGCCAACATTATAACATTTTGACATGTTATAGAAAAATGACAATCTTATGAAAAATAATTGGAGTGCATTTAATATTATTAATTTGATGTATTTATCTATTTAAATTTCTTTTTACTCACAATTTAAACTAATATTTTCATTTTCATTTTATACATATTGCATATTGTATGTTAATTTCATTATTATCAGTTTCTAACTATATGATTTTTTATTTATTGTATGTTAATTTTAAACACATATCTATGTTCTAAATTCGTTATCTTTCACACGCATACATGTGTGATAAAATAGAATTAATCGTTTAAAAAACATAAATGCCACAACTTAGACCAGAATAAACCCTACACATCAAGACAGGATAAAATTTAAACAAAACTCAGATACGATGGGATTCAAAAATAGATATCCAAAGTCTTATTTTTTATTGTCTCAACCAAATACATTATTAATATACAATACCCACAAAAATATAAATTAAAGAAAAACGAAAACATATATCTTGAACTTTTTTCTTCCCAATATTCTTCAAAGAATTGATAAGATTTAGCAATGAATTACCAAACCCCACCAATCCATCATAAAATTTTGCACTTGGTAGACAATATGGTCCTCTTTCCCCTTCTACTTTCTTCCATACATTGGTTCTTGGTTTTGATATTATTATGTGTGGAATAAAGACGATGTATTGGCCCCAAGAGTTGGTAATTTTAGTGGGAACTACTTTTCTTTTAATTTTTATGTATTTAAATTTAATGGATGCTTTGCTCTGAATGTGAATATTCTTTTCCATAGGAAGCTACTAATTTGAGTTTTTAAAACAGTTTTAACCAAAGATTCACAAGAATTTTTATTGAAAGAGTTAGAATTACAAGAGTTTATGTGGATTCCTTAATTAGTTGGATTGTTGTTTTATTAAAGTTGTATTTAATGAAAAGATATTTAGAAAAATGTCTGTTAGTATTTGTGCCATTTTTAATTTTTTTTTTCCGAGAAAAATTTCTTAATGCTATACAAACTACTAAAATGATTTAAAATATTAATTAATAACTTCTAAATAACCACAGGTTGTGCTTTAGTTTAGTTGGTACAATTGTTATTGTAATAATTAAGAGAATATAAGTTAAGTGAGTTTAAGCATATTTTTGTCACTTTTGTCCTCAAACTTCAAATTTTAGTCAAATTGTTTTTTTTCTAGACAAAAAAGTTGATTGAATTGTTAAGTTTTTTACAACACTAATGTAACACCCGTCGCCTGACCCAATTGTCGGGTTCGAGCTACAAGGTGTCACATCTGTTGTCAGAGCAACTATCGTCAAATACACTGTAAATATATAATTCAAACATACAATCATGTTATAAACGCATTCACCTTATGATATACAATTAAATCCGAGCCTTAATCGAGCTTACAAAAGCTCTTTATCATCTCAGGAATGCACTTGGACAAATGAAAATTTTCAAAATATACTGAGATGGTATTGTGATACCAAAAGGAATATCAAAACTTCAAAATAAGCCAGGTGGTTATTGCGATGTCCAAGGTTTGGAATCACGATATCAATGACAGTAGTCAAGCTTTCCAACTTGAGGACCCAAATGCAAAGTTTCCAAAATATACAATAGATGGTGTCAAAACCGTTTTTTGAAAACAAAAAATTTAGTTGTCGACTTTAAAAATAAAACTGGAGTCGCCACCGATCCTTTATTAGGGTGTGATCGACTCACCTTAAAAATTATTTTGGCCTACGAATTTTGAGAAAACGAGTTCGGGAGTCAGTTACGCACGAGGAAGGGTTAGCACCCTCGTACCGCCCAAAATCGGTACCAAATTGATTATTTGATGTCTTAGTGTCGAAGGTTTAAAAAAGATTTTAAAATCAACTCAAACGATGGAATTTGAAAATGGATAATCAATTGCTCAAGTCATGTAAAGAAATCGAGTCCCAATACGTTAGGGTACAATTCCTCATAATCCCTGAACTTTGAATATCACTTTTATTTTATGTGAAAATTTTCATTTTGAGAAAATAACATGCCACACCCAATGCGTTAGGACACAACAAGTTAAGTTCCCGAAAATGATATTTATTCTCATGCATTCTGAATAAAGAATATTCTCAGTTATTTAGGATTAGCAAAGAAAATCGGAACCCAATACGTTAGGGCTCAATTTCCTCGAAAACCCCAAACTTTGAATATTGGTTTTATTCAAAATAAACCTTAAATCAAGAAAAAATGATTTTGATTTATCGAAAAAAAACCAAGATTTATTTTCCAAAGGGTATGTTAAAAAACTAATGTACAATATCAAGCAAATATTTTAACTTAAAATATATATGTACATGTATTTACAAAATATGTAAACGCAAGCACAATATACAAGTAAGTTTGAAAATATGTGTATATATGTATATAAAAAAACGAAAAATCTATTTACAATAATTTTGATTATAAAATATGAAAAATTTATAAATATTATAAAGTATAAATGTACATACGTATATATGTATATAGAAACTAAGAAAATGAAATAATAGAAAAATATATAAAAATATATGTATATGTATTAAAAACATTCAAAATATATATATCTATTAGCATACACATGCGTATATATGTAATAATAATAATAATAATAATAATAATAATAATAATAATAATAATAATAATAATAATAATAATAATAAAGTCATAGTATAACATAATTTTTAAAAAATGAAAAAAAATAAAAAAAGGGTTAAATTGAACTAAAAAAAGAAAAAAAAGCTAAATTCGAAATAAATCTGAAAACAGGACCACATTGAATGCGTGCGCAAGTGTGGAGGACCAAAAGGGAAATTATTCCCGCCTTCCAAAACGCTGAGCAACAGCATGGGCCAAATTGAAACAAAAATAAAATTTACGGGAAAATTTAAAAGAAATCAGAAGCTTAATTTAAACACACCGCAAGACCAGGGGGACCGAATGCGCAAATAGACCATTTAAGGTCTGGCGCGCGGACCCTGGAACCGGGTCGGGTCGACGCGCGGGTTCCCCTTCCAAACGGCGTCGTTTCGCTCTTATTATAAAGCAAAAATTTCCTTTTTTTTAAAAAAATCACTTTTCTGCTTTCTTTTACAAAAAGAAAAAAAATAACCCTAGCAAGGGTTTTCATTTTCTTCTTTGCCGCCGCCGCCAACGGGGTTCCTCATGGCTCAATCACCGCCCCAGCCTCCGATCGCGACAGAGGGGGACCGTTTTGATGGTTTAGGCGAAAAAGGTTAGTCCTTTTCCCCTTTTTACTTTCATATGCACAGAAACAAACAAAAATAAAAGAAAACTAAAAAAAAAATTCTAATAAGTCACCTTAAAACTGATATTTGCTCTGTATTGATTTTTCTCTGTGATTTTTACATGTCCCCCCCCACTTTACACTGACCTTTCACGACTTTAAATAGTCGAAATAGAAAAGAGAGCAAAAAACAAAAATCACAAAAGATAATTCTGTTTGGCATTGTCCCCGATTTTTGCTATTCTTCTGCCTTTTGTTGTGTTTGTACGCCTCTTTTTCGCAGGTTTGGTGGCTGTTGAGTGCGTGCGACGTGCGCGGAGCAGCAAGCGCGACGTGCGGGAGCAACTGACGTGATGTGCGGCGCTTGCGGAGGGGTGGTTGCGGCTTGCGGCGACGGCAGAGAAGATAGGGTTTTTTGTTTTAGGCAGATAGGACTACTAGCTGTTGGGTTTAGGGTTTGGGCCCAGTGCTTGTTTGTTAGTTTGGGCCTGGGTGTTATTGGTTGGTTTTTTCCTTTAACGGGTCGGGCACATTGTGGCTTATACAGCTGCCCCTCTTTGCTCGTTGTCGTGTAACGGGAAGAGAGCAAAGACTAAAAGCCCAATTGTGCCCGATCTTACTGAGCCCCATTCCTTCCTACTGCATCTTTAGAGGTATAGGAACTAGTGTTTCAATCTACTCCACTGCAATGTTAGAGAGATAAGATTCGTATGCCGTGGCTTCTCAATTTGATATCTTTAATCTGCTCCACTGCAACTTCAGGGAGATAAGACTTGTAGTTTCAATTTGTTCTGCTACAACTTAAAGATAAATCTGATGCGATCTGCTCTACTGCAACTTTGGAGAGATGAGATCTGTGGCTTTGATCCACTCCATTGCAACTTCAATGAAATAGGATTAGTTACTTTCTACATACTCCACTGTAACTTCAGAGAGGTAAAATTTACCATATTTGATCTGCTCCACTACTGCTTGAGGAGACAAGATCTGAAATCTTCAATCTATTCCACTGCTGCCCAGGGAAGTAAAATTACTGGCTTCAATGTACTCCACTGCAACTTCAGGGAGGTAAAATCCACCATCTTCGATCTGCTCCACTATTGCTTAGGGAGATAAGATCTGTAATCTTCAATCTATTCCACTGCTGCCCAGGGAAGTAGAATTACTGGCTTCAATGTACTCCACTGCAACTTCAGGGAGGTAAAATCCGCCATCTTCAATCTTCTTCGCTGTCTATGCAGGAAGGGAAGATCTAAAATCTTCAGTCTATTCCACTGCTGCCCTGGGAGATAGAATTGCTGGCTTCAATATACTCCACTGCAACCTCAGGGAGGTAAAATCTGCCGTCTTCGATCTTCTTCGGTGTCTATGCAGGAAGGCAAGATCTAAAATCTTCAGTCTATTCCACTGCTGCCCAGGGAGATAAAGTTACTGGCTTCAATATACTCCACTGTAACCACAGGGAGGTAAAATTCACCATCTTTGATCTGCTCCACTACTGCTTGGGAAGACAAGATCTGAAATCTTTAAATCTATTCTACTGCTGCCTAGGGAAGTAGAATTACTGGCTTCAATGTACTCCACTGTAACCACAGGGGGGTAAAATTCACCATCTTTGATCTGACCCACTACTGCTTAGGGAGACAAGATCTGAAATCTTCAATCTATTCCACTGCCGCCCAGGGAGATAGAATTACTGGCTTCAATGTACTCCACTGCAACCTCAGGGAGGTAAAATCCACCATCTTTGATCTGCTCCACTACTGCTTAGGGAGACAAGATCTGAAATCTTCAATCTATTCCACTGTTGCCCAGGGAAGTAGAATTACTGGCTTCAATGTACTCCACTGCAACCTCTGGGAGGTAAAATCTGCCATCTTTGATCTGCTCCACTACTGCTTAGGGAGACAAGATCTGAAATCTTCAATCTATTCCGCTGCTGCCCAGGGAAGTAGAATTACTCGCTTTAATGTACTCCACTGCAACCACAGGGAGGTAAAATCTGCCATCTTTGATCTGCTCCACTACTGCTTAGGGAGACAAGATCTGAAATCTTCAATCTATTCCGCTGCTGCCCAGGGAAGTAGAATTTCTGGCTTCAATGTACTCCACTGCAACCACAGGGAGGTAAAATCTGCCGTTTTCGATCTGCTTCACTACTGCTTAGGGAGGCAAGATCTGAAATCTTCAACCTGCTCCACTGTTTCCGAGGGAGGCGAGGTTGGTGTCTTCGATCTACTTCACTGTCGATGCAGGAAGGCAAGATCTGTTATCATCACTGATCTGTTCTCATCACTGATCTGTTCTCTGGGGAACATGACCTGTATAATGAACTTTATGAACCTAATTATGCCTAGTGATTAGGATGTCATGATCAGAATGAATCAAATGTTCTTAACTAGACATGTATGAATGACATTTGAATGAATGCAGAATGTCATGAAAATGATATTTTAACGCTTGGGTTATTATTACTCCAAGTTTATTAAGGTTTCATCACTAATGTGTTATAACACCTTCTTACTCAGTTGGCGTCTCCAAAGAAACAGTTAGTCAGATTGCCCCACTGTAACCTTCAAAGTTTAATCCACTGGGATGCAAAAATTTGTACCATCTTTCTCCCGTTGTAGACCAAGATGTAAAAGATTTGGCCTTTTATCAATCTCCTGCTATCATAATTCAAGGATACAGGATGTGAAACTTTTTGGTCTTTTACACCATTCCCAAGGTGTTGTACCAAATGCTGATGCACAAATGGAGAAATCTTCTCCAAGAACAACTTCTTCTTATTATTCGGTGATCATTGCTTGCTTGTTCATTGAAGCTTTGTCACCAACACGACATCTTGCCATTTTGTTCAAATAATACTTTAGACAAGAAAAACTCAAAGGGATAGTCTGAATTTAGACTTTTCCTTATCAAATTTCCAACCTGGTGTGCTCTAAACAATAGTCCTGTTTCAGGTTCCTGTATTATTTAGAAACTTCTAGAGTAATATGCAAAACTTCCCTTGTGAAAGTTTTATTAGTCCATTAATTATTATTCTAATGCAACATGCTTGCAAGAGATCATAACAATGGGTAGGAATAGAATTGATTTAAAGCATGGCTCTTAGATGAATAGATTATCCAAGATAATAAAGATGGATAACAAAGAAAATGATTTAGGAACGCATATCTTGGCAATGAATGAAGTGTTCCAAGAATAACAAAAATGGTATAAGGATTAGGTGCCCCAGATATCGCAGCTTGAACTTCTCTGTACAGACTTTTTGAAGACCATTCTGAGTTTAACATGTGTTTAGTAGTACTTTGTCGATGCCTTAAGATGTCGCCTACCCTTTCTTGTTGATTCCGGTATAGCAAGACCACTGCATGCCCCCACTCTGATCAGTATTTGAGCTGCTCTAAAAATTTCGAACGTCATTTGGACAACATTTGAGCCGCCCTTTTTGGGTTTTCAACTCAAATCCCCTTTGGTCTAAGGCGCCATTTGCGGGTTTTCACCTTAGCCTCTCCATTTTCTTTTTTCATTTTTCATTTTCATCTTGTCATTTTTCACATCACTTTTTTTTTGGACTCAAACTTCCCTTTGCTGGTTTTTACCTTGGTCCTCTCCTTCTTTAAGCGGAGAATTTCCTGACTGAATTTGAGTTTATGGGACTTTGCAGGTTTATCACCCATCTCGTTCAAAATTAAAGCTCCTTTGGAAGGAAAAAAAACCTTCTCTATAATCATAAGGTTCATCCCAATTTGGCATCTGCTTCCCTCCAAGATATTTTTTGTAGAGGGAGGATCTTCAACATTTGGCCACCCTCGTGGAATTCTCTAGGATGAACCTTTTGTTATAGGCTCGCATCATTCATTTCTGGTACATCTGACCGTGATGAATAGCTTTTAATCTTCTTCCTTCTATCAAGTTCAATAGATCACATTGCGATTGGATCTGTCCTGCTTCAGCTCAGCTAAAACTCGAAGAGAAAGAATTTCAACTTCAATGAAAAAATGTGATAAACTAGAAAGAGTGACATTGCCTCGGTAGAGTTTTCATTGCACCATTCATGATATTCACCTTGAACATAATGCAAATTTCTGATATCGTGCTGTTGTTCAGATTGCAATGACGGCGCTTAAACTGGGTACATCCTGGTATCACAATGCGAAGGCATCTTTGAATGCTTGAAGTAACCCAACAACGTATTGCTTTTTCGGTCATGCATGTTCCCTCAAGGTCACAGTTTCTATTGTTTCCTCATGAGGTAAAATTTCCTTCCTGCTCTACCATCCTTAATAAGTCCAGAAATAAGCTACAATCCATGTCATCTTCAAAGTTGTGAGATCCCTCTAAACATATGTCTCACTCAAAAGGAGGTTCTGGGTCTGTATCAGTGTCACTCATGTCATTGATATTTGGGGACCCATAGTGGGTACCAAGGAATATACAAAAGAATGTATGAATAATATGAATAAGCGAATGAATGGTTTAGCAGAAAAAATAAAAAAGAACGACGAAAACGTAAAGACTGAAAGGACATTTGCTCAAAGATGATTGCAATAATGTATTCATTAAAATAATAATATTCAGACGTGAGCCTATTTCACAAAGAAATTCTTATTGCTTCTAGGCTGAAAGCAACAAGTGTGTTCTGAACATTACTCTAACAAACTCTAAATACTACAGGGTTTCCTCTGCAGTCCAACTATTTAGAACATTCCTAGGTTTATAAAGAGCGAACATCCAAGAAGATCTCTTCTCTAGTTGTTTCTTCGTGTTCGGCACTGATGTGTACGTTTCCCAACATTTCTTCATTCATCGCAGTCTCTTCATTATCCGTATGATTGAGTAGCGGGTTTTCTGTACTGAATGAATCCTCAAATTTGACAATGCCTATATTGATAAACCTTTCGACCAGCTTTCTAAAGGCAGTGCAATTTTCTATAGAATGCCCCGTAATTCCCTCATGATAGTTACATTGCGCATTTGTGTCGTACCATTTGGGGTACGGAGGTTGTAAAGGCTTCAAGTAGAAAGGGGAGACAACATGTGCGTCAAATAAACTTTGATACAGCTCCTGGTACGACATTGGGATTGGTGCAAATTGAGACTTCTTAATGTTTTGCTTTGTGCCAGATTCTTGTCTTGGGGGGATCTGATGGCCAATAGTAACCGTCTTTGGCTGGTTTGCGGTAATTGGCTTTGAATTATTCACCTCATTTTTCCTCTTCCTCGAGACTTTTGAAGTATTGTCTTGGGAGTTCCACTCTTGCCCATTCCGTTTGCAACGATCTTCAAATTATTTTGAAAACTCTACTTTCGCCTGTTTTGTTTCTGCTAGATCATCGAGGACAACAGGATTAGTTAGATTGCCCTTAAGATTAGAACTTGAGCCTGTCGCGAAATTCAACGGTGTCGAGGTATTGGTCTGGTACTGTGGTCGAATGTTAACAGTTACCCTTTGTGGATATGTGTTTGGTTGTGCTTGGATGTTTGTTGAGGTAAAGCCTGGAAGATATGCAGGGCCTTCATTATCATTCCCAAAGTGGACCACTGGGTTTTTTCCTTTTTCTAACCTCATATCCAATAACTGGGTTAACTGGCTCATCAAATTTCTTTGGATTTCTAGCATCTGATCCTTCATATCTTGTTGAAATTTGGCCAATTGCTCTAGCATCTGTATTTGCATCAGCTCTAATCTCTCCAACCTTTGGTCCATTCCTTTAGTTTCTGTTCGGGTACCGCAGGAATGTTGGTTTTTTAGCTGAAATAATTTTACTCAATTAGGGTCTTTTAATGGTCCTTAATGCACATAATGTTGCGTAATACAAATGCATGAAGTGAATGCAAAAAGAGACGTTGATTCTTGGTTCAATTCTATTAGAACAACTTTACTAGAAAACAAATATCTTTACATAAAGCAGATATATATACGATTTTGCCCTTATAGGCGGAGTCATTCGATCCTCTTCTTCATTCAAGCATTAAGATAAATCTCACGAACTCTTCAAAAGGGATGTCTCTTCTATCTCCTTTTTACTTGATTCGGGCCGTGACTCGTTGCTCCTTTATCGTCGTGATGCTCATTGGCTTCCCTTTAAAAAAAAGTTCAGCGGCTTTTGAATAATCTTCGTCAGCTTGAGTCTTCGGGCAACGGAGCAATGGTTGTGTAGTCCTCCATTAAACTATTATCTTTCTCTTGTTATGTTTTCTCGGAACATATTCAGGCAACCGTATTATTTCCACTTTATCAAGAAACCCATTTCCTTATGACAAGCTCTCTATTTAGTAATCGAACTCGAATCAACATCTCTTTTCTAAGATGCAAATGCAATGCAATAATGATGTCATGCAATCAAAACAAAATAAAGCCAAGTCAGTATCCCACCAAAAAGATATAATCCAATACAAACATTAAATAGCCAAAACATTTATTCAGGAATCCTCTAAGGTTTGGTATAGCTCTACCTAGGGCAAGTTCCTAAAGCTCACTATATGAGGCTTAGTTTCTAGAGCAAGGGTACCCGAACCAGCAGATTCCTCGATCTTCACCATTATAGGCTCATATAGATCAAGTTCAGTTCAGGTGGACACATTTCCCTATGGCTGCACGGAGATGAAAATCTCACGAAGACATAGATACGGATGTATCCCGGAAGCGGTCCACTACCCTGCACGGAGGTGAAAACCTCACGAAGGACTAGTTTCTCGCTCCCACTTAAGGGTAAAATGCAAAAAATGCAAATGCAAAGTTACCAACATACCATGATGAAAAGTCAATGAGTGCGAAGGGAACTCATGAATTTTTTTAAAAAACTTTATTTTCGACACAAAGACAAACATAATCAGTTTATGGCTAGACTCTCTAAAGTCCCCAGTGGAGTCGCCAAGCTGTCGAAACTGTTTTTTGAAAACGAAAAATTTAATTGTCGACTTTAAAAATAAAACTGGAGTCGCCACCGATCCTTTATTAGGGTGTGATCGGCTCACCTTAAAAATTATTTTGGCCTACGAATTTTGAGAAAACGAGTTCGGGAGTCAATTACGCACGAGGAAGGGTTAGCACCCTCGTAACGTCCAAAATCGGTACCAAATTGATTATTTGATGTCTTAGTGTCGACGGTTTAAAAAAGATTTTAAAATCAACTCAAACGATGGAATTTGAAAATGGATAATCAATTGCTCAAGTCATGTAAAGAAATCGAGTCCCAATACGTTAGGGTACAATTCTCATAATCCCTGAACTTTGAATATCACTTTTATTTTATGTGAAAATTTTCATTTTGAGAAAATAACATGCCACACCCAATGCGTTAGGACACAACAAGTTAAGTTCCCGAAAATGATTTTTATTCTCATGCATTTTGAATAAAGAATATTCTCGGTTATTTAGGATTAGCAAAGAAAATCGGAACCCAATACGTTAGGGCTCAATTTCCTCGAAAACCCCAAACTTTGAATATTGGTTTTATTCAAAATAAACCTTAAATCAAGAAAAAATGATTTTGATTTATCGAAAAAAAACCAAGATTTATTTTCCAAAAGGTATATTAAAAAACTAATGTACAATATCAAGCAAATATTTTAACTTAAAATATATATGTACATGTATTTACAAAATATGTAAACGCAAGCACAATATACAAGTAAGTTTGAAAATATGTGTATATATGTATATAAAAAAACGAAAAATCTATTTACAATAATTTTGATTATAAAATATGAAAAATATATAAATATTATAAAGTATAAATGTACATACGTATATATGTATATAGAATGTACATACGTATATATGTATATAGAAACTAAGAAAATGAAATAATAGCAAAATATATAAAAATATATGTATATGTATTAAAAACATTCAAAATATATATATCTATTAGCATACACATGCGTATATATGTAAGGATAATAATAATAATAATAATAATAATAGTAATAATAATAATAATAATAATAATAATAATAATAGTAATAAAGTCATAGTATAACATAATTTTTAAAAAATGAAAAAAAATAAAAAAGGGTTAAATTGAACTAAAAAAAGAAAAAAAAGCTAAATTCGAAATAAATCTGAAAACAGGACCACATTGAATGCGTGCGCAAGTGTGGAGGACCAAAAGGGAAATTATTCCCGCCTTCCAAAACGCTGCGCAGCAGCATGGGCCAAATTGAAACAGAAATAAAATTTGCGGGAAAATTTAAAAGAAATCAGAAGCTTAATTTAAACACACCGCAAGACCAGGGGGACCGAATGCGCAAATAGACCATTTAAGGTCTGACGCGCGGACCCTGGAACCGGGTCGGGTCGACGCACGGGTTCCCCCTCCAAACGGCGTCGTTTCGCTCTTATTATAAAGCAAAAATTTCCTTTTTAAAAAAAATCACTTTTCTCCTTTCTTTTACAAAAAGAAAAAAAATAACCCTAGCAAGGGTTTTCATTTTCTTCTCTGCCGCCGCCGCCAACGGGGTTCCTCATGGCTCAATCATCGCCCCAGCCTCCGATCGCGACGGAGGGGGACCGTTTCGATGGTTTAGGCGAAAAAGGTTAGTCCTTTTCCCTTTTTTACTTTCGTATGCACAGAAACAAACAAAAATAAAAGAAAACTAAAAAAAAATTCTAATAAGTCACCTTAAAACTGATATTTGCTCTCTATTGATTTTTCTCTGTGATTTTTACATGTCCCCCCCACTTTACACTGACCTTTCACGACTTTAAATAGTCGAAATAGAAAAGAGAGCAAAAAAAAAATCACAAAAGATAATTCTGTTTGGCATTGTCCCCGATTTTTGCTATTCTTCTGCCTTTTGTTGTGTTTGTACGCCTCTTTTTCGCAGGTTTGGTGGCTGTTGAGTGCGTGCGACATGCGCGGAGCAGCAAGCGTGACGTGCGGGAGCAACTGGCGTGATGTGCGGCGCTTGCGGAGGGGTGGTTGCGGCTTGCGGCGACGGCAGAGAAGATAGGGTTTTTTGTTTTAGGCTGATGGGGCTACTAGTTGTTGGGTTTAGGGTTTGGGCCCAGTGCTTGTTTGTTAGTTTGGGCCTGGGTGTTATTGGTTGGTTTTTTCCTTGAACGGGCAGGGCACATTTGGGCTTATACAGATGGGTATCGCGATATCCAGGGTGTAGTATCGTGATACCAAAAAAAATCCATTAAATCCCCTGTTTTTGTCAAAACACAACTTTGGTACCAATTTCATAACAACCTTTCAAACTTCTCGTTTGGTTCATTTTACACAACATTTTCCTACACAAAAACTTACCAAATACATGCCAAAACATAGCATTTAACCAATTCCAATCATCCATTCCAATATACCTCAATTGCGTATCAAAACCTACCAATCCAACCTATTCAAACTTATATACAATCATGTCTTTTAGCCATTCTAATCATCATTTTTTCCATACCATCTCACACTCAAATTTATCATTCAAAAGCCATATATAACTTAACATATTACCAAAACATACACACACAAACACATAAATATATATGAACATTAGCTCACCCAAAATCAAGCATTAATCAAGGTTCAAACCAAAACTATCATTCCCAAGTTAACACATATATAAACTTCTATGTACATGCCACATAACCAGACTTTAGAATGTTTGAAAGATTATCAATTTAATAAAGAGATAGTTTGAGCTTCTCGACGATCCGCTTAACATGTTCTGCAAATTGATAATCTACATGGAAAGGGAAAACAACAGGTTAAGCATATTGAATGCTTTGTAAATTCACAGGCAATAAACAACAACTTACATCCATTTACAATTTAATACGATAAGCTACTAGCTTGACGAGTTTGCCTAAACATGGCAACCACATATCAATAAGGTGAGCTCAATATATAATTGTATCATATAGTAATTCAAACATGTAACATTCCAATTCACTGATAATCAACATTACAATGATATTCACATAATCAATCAACATTTTAATCAATTAAATATCATATTCATATAATTTTCTGAATCGAATCGATTGATTCATCACATTCTCATATCAAGCCTCTGGACTTGTATGTCTAGTTTGTATAATCTTTCGTATACTACTGAAATTCATATATCCTTTAAGCATTATTTCACAATATCAATTCATTTGATGTACCATTATCAACTTTACATTATATATCCCTATTAACTTAACTCAAACTCAAATGGATACACGGATCCAACCAACACACCAAATTTGACACCTAGTGCCTCATCGAAAAATCTAAAGTAAATATATTGCATCCAACTCTCAACAGTATAACCGAAGTATAAGTTGTGCCCAGCACTCATCAGCATGTAGTCAAAGCAACTCGTACTCTGTCACATCCCGAAAATCGGGTTAAAAGAAATTGGGTTAGTGAAACCAAGAGTGGCCACGTCTTGATTTCAAGTTAAGATTGTGAAATATTGTCAAGTAATTTATTCTGGTTCAATGGTTAGCTGTTGTGCTTGTGTGAGTGAGGTTTTGAGTTTGAATCTTTCCCTTAAATTTTTGTTATTTTTTCCAAACCCCTATCTTTGATCATCTGGCATAAATAATATTTTCACTCAACTGAATGAACCTATTAGTTTTTCTTCCGTTGTTACGATCTTCGCTTTTGAGATTTTTGTTTAATATTTTAAAAAAATTGGGAAATAGTTTCACATTTAAAATATAAATTTTAAAATATAATAAAAAAACCCCACTCACCCGACTATCCAAGAAAAAAATCCTCATTCGTCGTTGAGCTTCTTGTATAATAATAAAAAAAACCCTTCACCCTTTGGCTTCTTTTTATTTTGTTAATTTTGAATTTATTGAATTATGAATTTTTATTTGTGAGTTTTATTAGTGAGTATTTTATATAATTAATAAACATTTTATATTTGAAATTTATTTAGTATCATTTATTTGATATTTGTAAATATTTTTTTTAAATATCGATAAATCCAAAATGGTACACCAAAACATACCAATACCGGTATGTACTAGTTCTAATAGAAAAATGATGTGTCCATCAGTGCGATACTCACTACCTTGGTCTCAACTCAGGTTACCAAAAGTCCCTTATTTTTACAAGGTAATAGATATTATTTTGAGGGCAATTTTATCTTTTCATATAAAATTTAGAAAATATCCATTACTTTTCATAAAAATAGATATTATTTTCAATTAAAATATATATTATTTTGAAAATAATTTTATTTTATTTAGATAAAATCTAAAAAAAAACTTGTACATAGGTGTGCCACATCTAATAAAATATTAAAATGTTTTTATGTTTTTTTTTTAAAATTAATGAACTATAATTTTTATTTTTAAAATATGAACTCAAATTAGTTCTTAAAACGAACAAATAATCTAAACCGTAAAGCAAGTAGTTGATTTCAAAATAATGCTATCACCACTCAGTCCGTAATTGAAAAATCACCACACCATGTCAGATCACACAACAATTTTATCAATCGTAAGTATTGGGAGCATCATGTACCAAACTCCACCTTTGTCCTAAATTTTTAAAAACAGTCGAGGAAGACGTGAAGAATTAGTAATAACTTTGACATGCAAAAGTGACAAAAAGTAGTGTATATAAATACATACATCGCCTTCTTCATTTCTTCAAAGAAATCTCTAAATTTGTCAAATAGAGATTAACCCAAAAAAAAACAGAACACCATGAGCTTGAAGTCCTCAGCTAGCGTTTACAATCAAGCTTTGCCATATGTGGCCATGGTTTTAATGCGATTCGGCTCTGCCGGTATGCCCATAGTTGCCAAATACGCTCTTAACAGAGGTATGAGCCAACATGTTTTAGTGGTTTACCGGTTCATCATTGCCACTCTTGTTCTTGCTCCTTTCGCCATTGTTTTCGACAGGTTTGGTTTTTTTTTTTTTTGTTTATGTTTGAGTTCGGAATTGGTCCCGGAAATCACAATCCGAATGATGTTCTTTTTTTGCAGGAAAGTTCGGCCGAAGATGACCTTATCTGTCTTTGTTCAGATAGCTTTGTTGGGCTTATTAGAGTAATCAAATCTTAAACCATTAACCAAGTTTTTCGGTGTTAATCGTGATCGTGGACGTAAGGTTTGATTTTTCTTACAGGCCTGCTATCGACCAGAACTTGTATTATACCGGCATAAAGTACACGACAGCAACCGTGGCGACCGCCTTGTGCAATGTTCTACCAGCCTTTGTGTTTTTGCTAGCTTGGGTTTGCAGGTAAATTAGCAGTTGATTGCAAATAAAATATGACTAGAAACGTTTATTTTACGGAAAAATGAATTTTTCCATATTTTCCGATCTTGAAAGTTGATATTTTTGCAGGCTTGAGAAAGTTGATGTGAGGAAAGTGAAGTGCCAAGCAAAGATTTTGGGGACCATTGGAACTGTTGCAGGAGCAATGATTATGACAATGGTTTATGGGCCAATGTTGCCATTGCCATGGACCAAAGTCAATAATCATCACCAATCTACTAACACTGATGCAAAAAACAATGAAGATGCTCTAAAGGGTGCTGTCATGATCCTTGTAGGATGTGTTTGTTGGGCATGTTTTGTCATTCTTCAAGTAAGAAATCCAAATTTGGACCCTCTCATGTTACTTCAATTCTTCATTTTTCTTAAAATTTCTGTATTAACTCTCCTATTTATCACATATATATAAGAATATAATTCTTTAAAGGCAAATACTCGTGCCAGACACTCACATTCAAATTTGAGTACTATTCATATACATACCTAGGTCTAATACTTACAATTAAGTCCGAGTAACATAGGTTTTGAGTCAAATTGAAAAGCAAATTCAATATAGATTTTTTGAGTTATAACCATGTTTTGGTCTTTGTATAGGCGATTACCCTAAAATCATACCCTGCTGAGCTCTCCTTAACAACATTAGTTTGCTTTATGGGCGCAATTGAAGGTGGCATTGTTGCCTTAGTAATGGAAAGGGGCAATGCTGCTGCTTGGGCCATTCACTGGGATTCTAAACTCTTTGCTGTAGTTTACAGTGTAAGAAAGCCCTTTTTTTCTCATCACGGATTTAAATTATGATAGTATCGAATCACATTTATCACAATTACAGACAAACGTAACATCATATTCAATTTTTTTTTTGGCAGGGAATTATATGTTCCGGGGTTGCTTATTATATAGGAGCAATGGTGATTCAAGCAAAGGGCCCTGTTTTCTTTGCGTCATTTAACCCTTTAACAATGGTTATAGTTGCCATTATGAGCTCCTTTATCTTTTCTGAGATAATGTATTTAGGAAGGTACGTAATTTGCATATCTGAATCTTCTGTTTTTTGGAACACTTAGAAATAAAAGTAGCTTTCATTTGGATTCACTATTTTTAAATATAAATAAAGTAAATTGCTTCCTAAGCTAAATACTTTTAATCGAGACAATTTACAATTATGTATTAAACTTTATGGGATCCCACATAACTTAGTCCACCAATATCATATCAACTTTTAGAAAGGGAAAAATATATATTTAGTTTCGTTAATTACAAATATTTTATATAATCCACATTTTATCCTAATTTTTCTAAAATAAATTTCTTGGCTTCACTCTCGTGGTCTGAATTAGTTATTTAATGAAATATAAATTCAGTAGTGTCAATTATTCAAAAGATGGTAAAAGTATCATGGAAATCGTTGTGTTAGAAGTCAGATTACATTTTATACTTTTCACTCAACAAATGAGCAAATTAGTGCATCTACGTTACATCAAAGAGTAAATTAGGCCTTTTGTTAAAAAATTATTTTACTTTTAAAAACCGGTCCCTATTCGTCAGTATGCGGTATACATGGCACGTCATGTGTCACTGTGTAGTTATTCCGTCAATCACGCCAATTTTTAATAATACAAGTGGATAATAATTTTAATAGAAATAATCAATTTACTTTTTTATCTAACACACAGATTAATTTGTCTATATTTTTTAAAAATAGAATGAGTAAATCTTAATACAAAAACTTTTATAATACTTTAATGGTCAAAATATGCATAGTTTGGGATGAATTTCCCTTTAACCATTAGGTGACAGTTTTTGATGGACTGTGTCACCAAAAAGCCTAATTAATCAACACAAAAGACAATTCAATAGTTTTCTATATTTTTTCTTTCTTACATGATATATTTAAAACTAATTTGATGTCAACTCAAATGCCAAACAATTGCAGGGTAATTGGAGCAATGGTGATAGTTGTAGGGCTTTACATGGTCTTGTGGGGAAAAAGCAAAGATCAGATTTCGTCAGATTCATCGAACAACACTAAGGATGAAATTCCCATTAGTGGTGATGAACTTCAAATGGCCACTCAAACAACAACACCCATTTCCAATCAAGATTTTGTAGTTTTGGATTTAAACAAAGGGGATGTTTCTAATCAGTCTTCCAAAAACAACCCCAAATAAAATATCATTATATATATCTGATAAGCTTATTTTAATTGTTTGGTTTGGCCTAATTAGCCATTTGGTTTTATCAATCTAGGGTTCCATGCTCTCTTTTTTTTTTCTAGATTTAGATTTGGATTTGTCCATCTGTATCAAAATAAAGATTAAGGAATAATTTTTTTTCTTGAAATCCACTAATGTATATTTGATGGATGTTTATTTATGAACGATGAAATAGACACAAATTTAAAAATAATATATTTTTTTAATTCCACAACTAAAGCTAAGTAAAATTAAAAAATTGGCATACGTCTCAATTCTTTGTATATATTTATTTTTAATATTTTATTATACCGTATAACATTTTGTTATAACGTCTATCATGTTCTCCATACCTTATAACCACCTTATACATAATAAAGCATCATAGTGCAGACCCATTAAAAAGTCCCTATACAATCTCAAGAAATTTTATCTTCTCCCCCACGAAAATCCTATTTTGCATCATACTTCATTTTTTGACTTTTTACCATTTTAAGTGAATCGATTCAAATTTGTATCAATGCATGTGATTAATTTATACCTAAATATTGGAAGATGTTTTGTGATTGAAAAAAAAAAGTGTAGAGAAATTTTCTTTATTGGAAAGTGTTGGTGTGGATTTCTGAAGTGGATTCCCATTGAGAAAAATAATAGTAGCACCAAACTGAAAACGAGTTCTAAAGGAGCACGACAATGAATGCAACAATATGTAAAGATTAAAACAGTATTATGTTGGGATCTTGGTCAGCCCCAGTTGTTATCAATTATTATCATTAAAATGATAAAATAAAAAAAAAGGCTTTATTAAGTGCAAAAGCAATGAATCATTTATAACATCCTAGGAAAATAAATGTGTAGATTAAAGATTAACAAATAAACAAATCATATTCTTTGGAATCCAAAGAAAAGCATTTTAAAATATTCTACAAAGATGCCTTTTTTTTTTGGTTTATTGTATCACAATTGCATACTTAGTAATTATGAGAATGACAGCCACCTTACATTATAAAACTTTATTTTTCATACCTTAAATGTTTTAAATTAAGATTAGTTTAAATTGTGGTTTGAGTTTTAGCTCGATTGGTATGGATATTGTTGTTAATGTAGGACGATGAGAATTCAAGTGTGCTAAAGCTCATTATCCTCCTATTTATGGGTTGGAGAAGAGCTATGGGTAATTCTAAGCATGATGTAAAAAAGAGTCAGATATTGTCAGAATCTATAATGAGATTGTTAAAAAAAAGATTAATTTAAATCAACCGACTGAGTTTTAATTTAGTTAATATCGTTGTTAGTGTAGCAACTTCATTGATTTAATAATATGTACTTAGTATAAGTTAAGATTTAGATAAGAATTTATGAATTAAACCAACTCAACTCAATCAAATTAATATTTAATAACAATTTTTTAAAATTTAATTATAGAAAATTTTAAATATTAATGTGAAATGTTTTTGTCTTTCAAAATTTTTTGAATAATGGACCATTTTTCAAGCCGGACCCAGGTCTAGAACATTGGCCGGAATTTTTTTCTGAGCCTGGCCTATACCCGACTCGGCCCGGCCATGAGCACCTCTAATATGAAATAAAGGAAAACTGTTTGAGCTCAAAATTGGGTTGAACCGCTTTTGAGCCGTGGATCTTTGGCTGGACAAACCATTAAAAATAGGTTGAACCAGCTTTGTGCTATACATTCCTAGGCCAAGCAAATATATATTCGGCTTAAATTCCTCCAAAACCGGCCCAACCCTTTAAAATTTATAAACCCAACCTAAGTCCCAGCCCAAAATAATAAAACAAACTTTAAAAGGATAAATTTCACAAGTAGTCATCCAATTATTAGTAAATATATTTTTTGATCACTCAACTACGAAATGTTATAAAATAGTCACCCAACTATTAGTAAATTTCTTTTTTCTAGTCACCCAACTAAGAAAAGTTAAGAAATGGTCACCCAACAATCCAATTTTGTTTTTTTTTTGTTACCAACTTGCTAACAGTGTCAACCTTTAAAATTGGTATAATAACAACTTTAACTCTCAATATTTTATGTTGTGTCAATTTAGTCTTAATTCTAAAAATTTATCCTCAACATTTACACATTGTGTAATTTGATCTTTTTTATTATTTTATTTGTATTTGTGACCCTTTTACCTAAAAAGCTATAAAAATTATTAGCTAAATTTCATTGAAAATGTACAAAAAAAATGGAAACACTAAAAATTTAAAATAATAATTTTAATATTTTCTCATTCTTTTAAAATTAACCCTTAATGTCACAAAAAAAAACTGCAAAGAAAAGACCAAATTACACAATGTGTAAATTTTTAGGGTTTGTTTTTTTAAAAAATAAGACTAAATTAACATAATTTATGTGAATTTATAAATGTTGAGGGTTAAAGTTGTTGTTATGTCAATTTTGAAAGTTGTCATTATTAGCCAGTTGATGAAAACAAAGAAAAAATTAAATAGTCGGTGACCATTTTATAGTTTATATATTTTAAAAATTATATATATATAAAAAAGAAACAATCTAAAAGTAACCCACTCACCCATGCCCTACGTACTTTTTCTAAGTCCTCTCAACAAATGACAGATAAAAAATATTTGGTAAATTGTCAATGGAGTTTTTAGATTCCATAAGTAGGGTTAGCGGTTGATAAATATCTTATATGAATATAGAAAAATATTTAAAAAAATGAGACATGTGGTAATTTTTTAACGCTACTTGTGAAATAAAAAAAGTATAATGACAATGTACCAAATATTAATCCTTATATCATTACTAACCTTATTTTTCCTATTTTCATACTTTAAGAAAAAAAATTGGATCAGCTACATTGGCGGTCAAAGCAATTGAACTAGTCAAATTGAAAACCAGTGACCTAACCGGTTTGACCATCGATTTAATTCTGAAAACTTTGTGTAAACCTAAATTAATTAAATATATATCCACGCGTGCATGCACGCACGCACGCACACACATACATACTCACATATATATTGAAAATTTGCTAGAAAATCATTCATTTTATAAATTTTTATTATTATGATGATATTTTTGTCTTCTTATATTTTTATAAATTAATAAAAAAATCATATGTATCATCCCAAAAATCGGATTAGAAGAAATTAAGTTTTGAAACCCAGAGTGGTTATGTTCTGAGTTTGAGTTAGGATTTTGAAATTTTCATAAGTAAATTTGATTTGATTTAGTGGTTAAATGTTTTAGTTATGTATGCAAGGTTCTAGGTTTGAATCTCATCTCTTGAAATTTTGCTATTTTGACTAAACTCTATCTTTGGACATATGGGTTATAAGCTATTTTTTATCAAATAATAATAAGAATGAGTTTGTTGGTTTAATAGTTAATTTTTTGTATACCCTTTGATCTTGTGTTTGAATTTCGCAAAAGCAATATGAATTTTTTTTTTATTTTGCTGTCTCGTGAGGTAGTTTTGGTTGGTTTTAAATTAATCAAAATCTCTCAACTTCCCTTTTTTTTTTGCCTGCTATGTTCTTTCTATTCTTTTTGTTCTTGACTATCATTCTTTTCTCTTCCTTTTTATTTGTCAAAGTTCTTCCACCGATGATTTTCTATTGAATCTTTGTAGCATCGGTTCTTCTAATTTCTAGGACAGACTTGGGGTATTAGGGTCTGTTTGATTGCCAGTAAAATATTTTCCATAAAATGAATTAGGGAAAATGTTTTACTTTTCTGTAAAATGGTTTACTGGAAAACATTTTCTGGTGTTTGATTGAATCTATGTAAAATATTTTCGGCTGTTTGGCAGATTTCTTGGAAATATTTTTCGAAAAAATTGTTTTTACATATATTGATATATATTAATAAATTTTTATATTTTAAATTATTTTTACATATATTGCAATGATTTATTTATAATAATACTCAATTATTAAGCTACAATATTAATCGTTATAAATTGAAAAAAATTAATATCAAATAAATTATTTGTAATTGTGTTAAAAAACAAGTATTGAATAATTAAAAAAACAAGTTACTGGAAAATCGATAAACAGAAGCAATTTTCTACCAAAAATGAAGGAATGAATGAAGGAGGCGATAGAGAGGAGAGCACGGAAAATGTCTTATGGAAATTGAAAGGGTAAGACATTTTCCCTAAAATGTAACCCATTTTTCCTTGTTTTGGAGTTCATTTTCCAAATGGAAAATGTTTTCCGCCACTCAAACGCTGGAAAAGTTGGAAATGATTTTCCGGAAAATCAATTCATTCAATCAAACAGACCCTTACATATATAACGAGATTTGAATTTAGGACATAATAAATCTTAAAATTTAATTTTATCATTTAAAATAAAGCAACATTTGTTTTTTACGTCATCTTTTAATAAATATATTTATTACATTTTCTTTTCACATACATTGCGGGTGACCCATAAAGGAGTTCATGAGTCGGGTTAGATCTGGTCCAGCTTAAGCATGATATTAATATTAATTTATTGAATTTAGAGTGTGTTTGATAAACTGAAAATTTAAGTGTTCAAAATTTAAGTATTAAATTTTTAATGTTAATTTTTTAAAAATGCTTTATTTATATTTGAAAATTATTTGATAAATTAATATATATCAACTTAATATTTTCTACATTAAGTGATAAGTACCTACTTATCAAATTAGTTTATTCAACACTTTTTTGTTGAAAATTTTATGTTAAGTAAAAAATTTAAATGGTTATCACATACATTTAAAATATGAAATGTTGAAAATTTTCATTTTTAATGAAATGAATATTTTTAATGATTTATCAAACACACCCTTACATTTTAAAAAATTGTAAAATGAGAAAATAAAAAAAATTTTAAGGGATAACTTTTTCTTAAGTGGACGTGAGTTTTATTTATTTAAAAAAATTATCATTTTTATTATCAAATTACAAAATTACAAAACATCAAAATATATATATATATATATATATTTCTTTGATACGGAAAAGTTGAAAGGCAGAGTAGCAATAAGCCTTCATGGCAAGACAGTCACCATTGCTTTACAATCATTGATGTGGAAACTGAAAAAATTCTTCCACCTCAAATCTTCAATGCTGGGGATTTGAATTAAATTCACCCTATTATGTTGCTTTTTAATTTAATTATTAATTGAATACACATACATATAATTTTAACTACATTTTATTACAAATCTAATTTATAAATAATTCAAATTGTGTTCAGATTTTCAATTATATATATATAAATGAAGAATATACAGGTTTAAAATAAAAAAGAAAAACTTCATATTTTCATCCCATCTAATTACAAATCTTGAGTATAAATAATTGAAACAAGTTAAAACACTAATCACTTTGATATAATTGTATTAAAATTACGACAAGATAAAATTTATGAATTAAATAATGATTTTGAAAATTGTTAAACATGTTTTTTTTAACGTTAATGATTAGAACTTATTTTATCATAAATTTTGAAATTATCTGTTGAAAGCGAATGTAACTTCTAGAAAAAATGTAATACCCCTAATCTGTATCCATCGTCGGAACAGAGTTACGGAGCATTACCGAAGTTTATAGATAAATAAACAGATATTTCAGATAATATAACATTCATGTCAGAAACCAACCGAAACCAAACATATTGTCCCTTATACGAGCCCTCGGGGCCAAAAATATGTGTTAAAAATAAGTCGGGACTAAATCGGTACTTAGAGAATTTTTTAGAAATGTTTAAAATTTTCAACACTGCAGCAGTCACACGGTCAGAAGACACGCCCGTGTCTCAGGCCGTGTGGGAATTTGAAATAGGGACACATAGCCGTGCCTCAGCTCGTGTCCATACCCGTGTAACTTTATGACTTGGGTCACACAGCCAAGTCACACGCCCGTGTGCTAGGCCGTGTGAGCATACTGACTTGCTTTCATAAAAGATACAGAGGACATACGACCGTGTCACCTGGCCGTGTGTCACACACGCCCATGTCTCTACCCGTGTGGATGAAAATAGGTCATTTTCTAAGTCAAATTTCTCACCCAAATTGACACCAACCTAGCCTCAACAAATTGCACATCAACAAACCATAACAAGGCCTTCAACACAAGCTAAAATTATGTCTTAAACATGTTTTATCACCACATACAACCAATATACCCTTAGGCACCTCATATGACAACTTAAGACGTGTCAACCAAGTATCCAAACTTACCTAATTAAACTATCTAACCAAGTTACCAAAGTTTACTTTAACTCAATTATATACATACATATATCACTTATACTAACATCACACTCATACGTTAATTTCATATCAATGTGTATGTTGGTTATATAAACGAAATATTATTCATAATATGTACATAAGCTAAATTTTGACCAAAATCGAACAAAAGCATATACATGTCATATAAATTGTATTTAATGTTTCAAAAACTACCAAGATAAGCTGGATAATGTGACTTGAGTGCTGGTTCGATTGTCCAGCCTTCCGAAAATCTACAAAGACATTAAACAATACAAATAAGCTTAATGAAGCTTAGTAAGTGCGATGGGTTAAACACAAATCTTACCAAACCTACTATAATAAGTTTAATAAATAAAATCATTCATGTCAACTCCCTGTCATTCACAACTTCAATTGATAAATACCTTCGTATTCAAATCAATACAAAAATACATAACATGTCTTTCAAATTCATTAAATAAATCACTTTACCCAAGTTTTCAATTTGAAGAACGACTTACAGATAAGAGTACATCGTCAACAGAAGCTCATAAGAGCTGGTCCTCCCGAATACGCCAACAGAAGCTCAAAAGTTGAACAGAAGCTCGTAAGAGCTGAACAGAAAGTAATGCATGAGAGTTCACAACAAATTTTGAACCCTGATTTACTTGGTAAAAATGTTGTTGTCTCTTTCCAATACCATCATACACCAAAATACAAATGTACTCAAATCTCGCGTTCCATTCAAACTGAAATCCAATATAATATTATAATTCAAACAATAATTCATTTCCAACAATATAATAAATAAATAATACCATTCACCAATTTATACAAAATATTAAATTTTAACCGTACGAACTTACCTGGATTGAATTATTGTAATTGTAGAAGTTTAGGGACTATTCCGTTATTTTTTTCTTTTTCACGAATATCTACGAGATCTTGATCTAAAATATAAAATTACTCACTTATTAGCATATATTTAATTTTCAATTTAATTTACAATTAGTACCCTTTTATTTTTCAAATTTATATAATTACCCTAAACTTTTAGAATCTTTATAATTTAGTCCCTTAATTAGTTAATCTATCAAATTAACTAAGTTTTCTCGATAAATAATCTATCCAAATATTCTAGGCCTTCATACAGCCCCTAATAAATGCAAAATTCACTATCAAACCCTAATATTTTAACATTTTCACAATTTAATCCTAAAATCAATATTTAACAAAATCACTTTATAAAATCATCATACAACATAATCAAAGCTCTAAATCCATGTTATTCATCAAAAAAATATAATATTTATCAATGGAAAATTCCAAAATTTTTAATAAAATCAAAAACAAAGGTATGATTTAGTTGGACCTAATTGTAACAATCTCAAAAACATAAAAATTACAAGAAACGGGTAAGAATTGAACTCACATGAAACAAAAATTGAAGAACCAGCTTAAGCTCTCTCCTATGTCTGTTTTGAACCGAAAATTGAAGAAGAAAATATCTAGAAACTTTCCAATTTCCAATTTGTTTTATTTTAATTTCACCAAAATTACAATTTTTCCATTGAATGGCCTTATTTTATTATTTTCCTTTATTATGCCGCCTCATCTGTTAATTTAGCTTTATTTGCTTCTTAAGTCCTCCCTCATTTATTAATCAAGCCATTTAATCACTTAAATATTATAATTAACAAGTTTTTCACCTTTTTTAATTTAGTCCTTTTTCTATTAATTAACTGTTGAAACGTTAAAATTTTTCAACGAAACTTTAATACTACCTTAATGACACTCCATAAATATTTATAAAAATATTTACGGCTCGATATATAGAAACGAGGTCCCAATACCTCACTTTCTAAAACCACTTGTGTAATACCCATTTTTGCCCGGGTTCCCTTAGAAAATAAACCCAATGTTATAAATAAAAATAAAACCAAATTTCAAAATAGGCCATAGTCCAAATTACAATGGGCTCAAGTGGCCCGAACACAAATTCCATTTACATAACCTTGGCCCGATTACAGAAGCCCACAACCCAACACAGAAACAAAGTCGGAAACCCTAATGGCTGAGGCGCCGCTGCCCAGCCACTCCTCACGCACGAGCCTCCGTACTCGCGCGCCCGAACACCTCCGTACGTGCCACATCCGCGAGCCTCCACGTCCGCTCCTCCGTACACTTGCAGAAAACCAACAACACGCAAAGAAGCAGGAAAAAAAGGAGAAAACAACAAATAGTGAAAGGACGGATTTTTTTCTTTTGATTATTTTGTATTTCTTCGGTATATAAACCGATGGCAAAGAGAACAAAAGGACACACGCATATTGTATGAAACCCACAAAAAAATCAATACAAAGAAATGCAAAAAGTTTTCAAAAAGAAAAAAAGGATAGCATAGGTGATTCTCCGATTTTTATATCTTTTTTGTTATTTTTCTTTTTTTCATTTTCAGTTTGCTTCGAATTGTTTTTTTACTTTAAAAATTTTAAAAGGAGAGGAAGAAGGAGACCCTTACCTTCGCAAAGGTGCACCAACGGAGCTCCATTCACTCCGTCTGAAATCGGAGATGAATGGGGATTTCGGGATTACGGCGCGGAGTTGAGAGGGGAGGGCTTAGGCTTTTCTTTCAAATGGCAGAGGAGGGTTGTTTAGGTTTAGCAAATCTGTCAAAATGGCTTAATGCCATGTTTTTTATTTTATGCGTGCTATGACACGGCACCGTTTGAGGCCTGTTCCAGTGGCCTTAAAACGGCACCGTATTGGCCATATAACCCGCGCGTGTGACCCGATCCGGGAAGGATCCGCGCATTTTGATTGATTGGTCTATTTGCGCGACCAGTCCTCCCCTTTTTCTAAAGTTTTCGAATCGGTTATCTCCCCTCTTTCTGATTTAGCCCCGCATCCTGCTTTTATTTCATTTCAATCCAGCTTGCAACGCCGCGTTTTGGGGAAGCAGGATATTTCCCAATCGGACCCCCCATGTAATATGCATGTTGCAGCATAGTCCCTGGCCTCCCTGTCGTTATTTATTATTTATACCTCATGTTTTGTTGTAGTTTCAATTCTAGTTTTAACCTTTATTTAAATTGTTTTAATACATTTTATATTTTAAACTATTTCATTTTCTTTTTTATTACTTTAATTACATATTTTAAGCTTTTGTATATAGCACCTATTTTCATATATATACATTATTTAGTTTAAATTGTCTTTTAATATATATTATTTAGTTTAAATTATTTTTATATGTTATTTCAAAATTTGATTATCCTTAAATCGATTTATTTTTAAAATTCCTCTTTTATATATCATATTTAATGCATTATATGTTATTTTAATCTACTTTGCAAACGATTTATTTTAAGTTATTTATATATGATTTTATTTTTAGTTGCTTTATACATAAATTTTAAATTTATTCTATACCACTTGCTTTAAATTGATTTATGTTAGTTTTTTAAACTCATTTTCACGTACTATTTATTTGTTTTTTATCACTTATTTAAATTGTTTTCTATACCTATTTTTAAACCCTATTTTACTATATGCTTAGTTTATTTTAAACTTTATACATGTATTATTCATTTTAGATTTTTTTTATATACGAATAATTCATTAATTATGATTTCCCTTCTTTCATATTTCTTAAGTTATTTTAAAAAGCTTGTACAATTTCATATGTGTTAATTTGTTTGGTGCTTTGATTGACCTTTGATTCATTAGCCTTTGAATGTTAGCATAATATATGACGTGAGATTATTACTCTTATATGCATTGTATTAATTATTTGTATTGATTGATTATTCGTGTTCATTAGTATATATTTTGGGCTTACGAGTTGTTACTTCGCATTGTACATTGAAATTCCATCGCGCTTTATTTGCTTAAAAAGTTACGTTCAATATGGTTTAAATATCGAGAACATTTTTATTCAAAAAGCCTTCAAAATAATGCGATACTCGAAGTTTGGAATCCTTTAGAGAATTGAGCCCTAACATATTGAGTTTTAATTTTTCTCGTTGAATCTAAATAATCAAATTTTCTTTAATCAAAACACATAAATAAAAACTCATTGTCGAGAATTCGATACGTTGTGTCCTAATGCATTGGATATGACATGTTATTGTCTCAAGACATGGATTCTTCTAAAAACAAAGGCAATATACGGTATTTAGGAATTTTGGGAAATTGAACCCTAACTTACTGGGTTTTGATTTTTCATTTGACCCAAATAACCAAATATCCTTCTCAACATGCATGGGTTTTAAAATTCAAAAGATAAACTTAATTTTGAAGATTAAAATGTTGCGCCTTAACTCACTGGGTGTGACATTTTATTTCTTTGAAATAAGAGTGTTTTATTATTCAATTTATTCAAGTTAAAAGAATCGTACTTTAAAATCTTTTCAAAATTTCAACACTAAGACATTAAACAATCAATTCGGTACCAATTTTGGGCGTTACGAGGGTGCTAACCCTTCCTCGTGCGTAACCGACTCCCGAACCTGTTTTCTCAAATTTAGCAGACCAAAATCATTTTTTAAGGTGAGCCGATCACACCTCAATAAATGATCTGTGGCAACTCCCATTTTCATTTTTAAAAGTCGATTCCCCTTTTCAAAAAATGGTTTCGACAGCTTGGCGACTCCACTGGGGACATGGAGAGTCAGGCCGTAAAATTGATTGTTTCTGTCTTGTTATTGAAAATTGAAAATCTGATCTGGAAATTGTGATCCTCTTTTTGCACTTGTTTGTATGATCACTGCGAATTAAATTTTATATCTTGGCATCATATTGCATAAAGACTGTTTAGTCTTACCCTCTCTAAGTGGGAGTGAGAAGCTACTCCTTCGTGAGGTTTTCACCTCCGTGCAGGATAGTGGATCACTTTTGGGATACATTCGTACCTATGTCTTCATGAGATTTTCATCTCCGTGTAGCCATAGGGAAATGTATTCCTCTGAACCGAACTCGGTCTGTATGAGCCTATAATGGGTGAAGATCGAGGAATCTGGTGGTTCGGGTACCTTGACTTTAGAGCCAAACCGCATGTAGAAGACCTTAGGAACCTATCCTAGGTAGAGCCATCCCAAATCCTTAGTGGTTACCTGGCTAGGTACTTTTGTTTTCCTTGCTTGCTTATGTTTTGTACTAACCCCTCTTGTTGTGTTTTGATTATGATTGCATTGCATTTGCATCTTAGGAAAGAGATATTGATTCAAGTCCGATTACTAAATTAGAAAGCTTGTCATGGAATAAGGATTCTTTGATAAAGTGGAAAATAATACAGCTGCCTGAATATATTCTGAGAAACACAAGAAGGGTGATGAAAGAGTTCGTGACCTTTACTTCGTGCCCTAAGGGTTCGAGACGATTGTCCAAGAGCCTTCAACATTTCAACTCCCTTAAAGAAGCTGACGAGCTTTATGAAGATGGGCAGATGATGGATCGCGACCAAGTTCAAGAAAAGAAGATAGCAGTGGCATCTATTGGAAATTGGCGAGATTATCCCAAACATGCGAACGAAGAAAAAGATCGATGTTGTCTCTTGGAATATAAGGGCGAAGCCGTACATACCTCTGCTTTATGTAAAGGAATTTGCCTTCTAATGAAATTTTCTAAATGTAATTGAATCAGAATCAACGTCTCTTTAGGCATTCATTTCATGCATTCGCATTACATACATTAAAGTCCATTGAAAGAGTCTAATTGAGTAAATTTATTTCCGCTAATCTGGAAAACCTACCAATCAAGCACCCTTACGGTACTCGTTGCAAAGCCAAAGAAATGGATCAAAGATTAGAGAAATTGGAGCAAATGCAAAAAGAAATGCAAGATCAGCTACAGAAACAAATGAAGGAGCAATTGGAAAAAATTTAACATGATATGACGGAAAAAATGCGGGAATCTCAAAACGACATTGTAATAGGCCCAATTTGCCCGGCCCATTTGTGAAGTAAACCAAATATACAAATGAATAAAATAAAACCAAATTAAAATTAAAATTCCAAAAAAGGTAACACAGTCCAGTCTTTTTTTTGCAACCAGCAAACCCAAAATACAATTCTAAACCCAATTACAACCCAAACCCATCGACCCAAACCTAAACTGGACTAGGCCCAACAACTACACGGCCCAAAATTCCAACCCAAGCAGAAACCCTAGCAGCTAGGGTAAGCCTCCAGCGCCGCAATAGGGCCGGGCTTCCCCCCTCGCGCGTGTTGCGCCCGCGCGCGTGTAGCGCCTTCGAGCCGAGCCACCACCAGGGACCACGCCGTATGCACGCCCGCGCACATCCGTACCTGCAAAAACGTACAGAAAACAACAACAAAATGAACGCAACGAAAACAAAAACAGAGAAGGGCAAAGAAAAAAGCAGAAATCGAGAGAAAAATAGAGAAAAAGAAAAATAGAAAAGAGCAGAAAAAGGAGATGTATTTCGAATTTTTATTTAGGGATTTTCTTTTTTTTCGTTTTGGCTATAAAAGCCGATCCATCTTTTGTATAGGGGTCTCCCCCTTTTTTACACAGATTGAATACAGAAACAGAGATTCAAGGAAAATTTCGTGAGTTTTTAGTCTCTTTTCATTTTCTCTATTTTTTTTCTTTTATTCTTTTGCTCATCGCTAGCGAATAGAGAAAAGAAATAGGAAGTTTAGAGTGAGGGGTTTACCTTCGTTGTGGAGCCGATTCCTTGTCTTCTCCGTCGTAACCAGAGATCGGGCGAGGGATCGGAGAGCCTTTGAATGGAGGCTCAAGACGGCGCAGAGGGGAGAGCGTTCGGGCTCTCTGCTTCTCTTTATGTTTCTTTTGTTTTTTCTTTTTTTTTTGTTTAAAAAATGTCATAGAGGCTATCAGATTAGGGTTTTATTTTTTGGCCCTTATCTGATTTATGAAACGACACCGTTTGGAGTCTGATCGTGGCTCCAAAACGGCGCCGTATTGAGCTCGACCCGCGTGTGTGACCTGACCCGGGGAGGATTCGCGCATTTCGACCTTTTGGTTTATTTGCGTTGAGGGTCCATTTATGTTTACTCAGTTTCAATCGGTTTCCTTTCTATTTTTCTTGATTTGTATCGCGAGTTTAGCCTTATTTTCACTTAGATCCATGGTTAGACGATGTCGTTTACGCTAGTGGGAATTAAATTTCCAGATCTGTGCGTCTAATTGCTACATTGGTCTCTTTGTTTTCAAATAAGTTTCAAATCAAGTCGGTTTTATTTTATTCATTTTCAATTTTACCCCAAATAGTTACTTTAGGATAAATTTAATCCTTTTATATACGTTTTTAAAGAGGGGAAATTAGTTTTATTATTAGTAGTAATAGTAATATTATTTCTTATTATAGTTTAGATTATAATATAATACTAGTTTGTATACTTACGCGTATATAATTTATTATATATATATGTTGTTAACTTCATATTATTGCAGTTTTTATTTATTTTAATGCATAGGTAATTTATTTCATTAAAAACATAGTCTTTTATTTATTTTCGTTCATATATAACCAACTTCGAAATTCTTAGTAATAACACTTTATTTTTATATATGCACTTGGTATATATTTTATCATACGTATATGTAGTAATATAGCATTAATTTCAAAATGATACTCTTTTGTGCGTAAACACCCCTTTTTTATATTTATTTAACATTTATGTATATTATCACTAGATATATACTATTAATTCTGCTAAGTTTTATTTATATAGATTAGAATGTATATATTAATTTCAAGACTGTTTGCTATTATTTTGCTACATTTTTATTTCTTTGGGGTTTTAAAATCCTTCATTAAAACTTATTCAAACCCTTTATTTGATTTTTTTATATATATATACATCCTTATCAAATTGTATTAAATATTTGTATCATTCGTTGTTATCACTCTTTCCATTGTCTCGTTTTTATAGGTTATGAATTTGCAGGTTGCTTAATTTAATGTGAATGTTTGTAAAAGGATCAAGTCGATGTTCATATTTGCCTATTATTAGTTTAATTGTTGTTAGCTTAAATTTAGATTGTTATTTATCTTTCACATTATATGTATTGTCGTTTAATCATGTTCCTTAGTAAGAGTCAAGTTTTATTAAAGCTTCATAATTGCATTATTTCGTTTTAAAAAAGGGGGGCTTAGTGTTCATAATTTTCCCGAGAGAAACGTGCCTTAACTTATTGGGTTTTGATTCTTCTCGATGAAATTAGACAACCAAGTGCCCATTTTTATTAAAGCCATTCAAATATTTAAATAAAATTTTTAAGGTTTCAAAATGCTTGATCCTAACTTATTGGATACAACATTTTGTTATCTCGTTTTTTGAATAAGGGTAATATCGGTTGTTTAAGAACTTCGAGAGATCAAACCCTAACTCACTGGGTTCGAATTTCCCGATTGGCTTAAATAATCAAATCCTTTTTTTATCACATGATTTTCTAAAAAAGGAACAAATTTAATTCCAAAGATCAAATTGTGCACCCTAACTCACTGAGTGTAACGATTTATTTCTTTGAAATAAGTGAACCTCATCGTCTAATTCATATTATTCAAAATAAAAGGATCGTATTTTAAAATCTTTTCAAAATCTCGATACTAAGACATTAAACAATCAATTCGGTACCAATTTTGGGCGTCACGAGGATGCTAACCCTTCCTCGTGTGTGAACGACTCCCGAACCTATTTTCTCAAATTTCGCAGACGAAAATCATTTTTAGGGTGAGCCGATCACACCTCAATAAAAGATCGGTGGCGACTCCCCGTTTTCATTTTAAAAGTCGATCCCTATTTTTTCAAACTTAAAAAAGGTGTCGACAGACATGATGGCTAAGCTGACGCAACTATTGACTAATGGAGTAAATAAGAGGAAAAGTCCTATGGTTAATAATGAAGAAGAAGACAATGATGGACCTCTATATCCTCCAGGCTTTACGCCTCCGCATGTCCAAACTCAAGCTGAGGTGCATCCGCGCAGATCCTCTGTTTCAATTAAGCCTCAGCAGTTTTAAGTTGGTGTTTCAATGCCGATGAACTTTCAGGCTGGATCAGGTTCCAAATCTTTAAAGCAAATACAATTGTGGCCAACTTGAGATCATGTGTAGGATAATTCTTCTCATACGACTTTAATTGTCAGAAGCATAGGCTACTACTTTTCTTGACTGCATCAATACACAACCCAAACCATTGAGAGACGCATCACTGCAAACAACATACGCTACTCCAGATTCGGGCTGAGTCAAGATGGAGCTTCCGTAAACATTTTCTTCAACTGATCAAAACTCTGTTGGCACTTATCGAACCAAACAAACTCAAAATTTTTTTTGTAATAATCTGGTCATCAACGAAGCAATAATCAATTTTTTTTAACAAAACGTCGATAGTAACCTGCTAAACCCAAAAAACTTAGCAGTTCTAATACATTTTTCGGAGTTTTCCAACTTATCACAATAGAAACTTTACTTGGATCAACTCGAATCCCATCAGTTGATCCTATGTGACCCAAAAATCCAACTTCACGAAGCCAAAATTCACATTTATTAAATTTTGCGTAAACTGCTTTTCTCTCAAAGTCTGTAGTACAATCCTTAGATGTTGTGCATGCTCAAATTTTATCTTGGAATAAATTAGTATATCGTCAATAAACACAACAAATCTATCCAAATGAAGTTGAAAAATCTGATTCATTAAATCCATAAAAGAAATAGGGGCATTAGTTAAACCAAATGGCATTACCAGAAACTCATAGTGACCGTAACGAGTTCTGAAAGCAATCTTTGGCACATCACAGTCTTTAACCTTCAATTGATAATACCCGGATCTGAGATCTATATTCGAGAACACTACGACACCTTTCAATTCATCAAACAAATCGCTAATATGTGGCAAAGAGTATTTATTTTTAATTGTGACTATTTTCAACTGTGTGTAGTATATACACAATCTTAAAGAACCGTATTTCTTTTTCACAAACAAAATAGGTGCACCCCAAGGAGACATGCTCGGTCGAATAAACATTCGATCTAATAACTCTTGCAACTATGCTTTCAATTTTTTTAGTTTAGCTGGTGCCATATGGTACGGTGATATTGATATCTGAGCAGTTCCAAGAATCAAATCAATCGCAAACTCCAGTTCACGATCAATAGGTAAACCCAACAATTATTCAGGAAATACATTAATGAATTCACTAATAACTGGCAACTAATCTAGCTTTGATTCTAAATCTCAGGTATCAAGGATATATGCTAGAAATGCTTCGTTATCTTGTCGTATCAATCTCTGAGCAGAAAAAGTCAAAATAATTCTAATGACATCTTTTGGATCCTCAGACTTAACTGAAACAATCTCTCCTATCTGACATTTCAAATCAATCAGTTTTTGTCTACAGATTACCACAACATCATGCAAAGATAATCAATCCATACCTTGAATAACATCAAATTCCTGAAAGGGTAACAATATCAAATCAGTGGGGAATTCATAACCCTTAACTTTCAGTGGAAATTACGACAAACTAAATTAACTATCTCACTTTGACCTAGTGGATTAGTAACTAGAATGTCATAATCAGTAGATTCAACAGGCAAATTTTTTTCGTTAATAATGTAGTGCAAATATAAGAATGAGTTGACCTAAGGTCAATCAATACATACGTAGTAACATCAAAGAGATAGAATATACCAGCAATCATATCTGAATCAGTAGCTTCCTCTCTATCTCGAATGGCGCAGGTGCGAACAGGTGCTTTAGCCTTTGGTTGAACAACAGTGTCCTTTATTCTCAAACGAGTAATCTCGGTAGCACTATTCTGACCCAAACGTCTACTTTTCTGGGAGGTAAACATTTGCTTTTCTTTCTGATCTTCATCCTCTTTTAGCAATTTAGGACAATTACGATTAAAACGATCAGTTGATCCACATCTATAATAGGCTCTCGTTTTTCCTCTACACTCACCAAGGTGATATTTCCCACAATATCTACATTTAGGCTTCGGGGTATTTTGTACACTACGCACACTATCAGTCAGTCTAGTAGGTACCCTGAAATCATGTTGAATCGTCTTATTTTTATTCGAACGTTCAGGCGCTGAGGTAGCTCGGCTAAAATCATCTTTAGTCTTTTTTGCCAGTGATGCCAAAAATGACTTGGAAGAACCTCTCTTGTGAAATTTTCGATTCCGCCTATCCTGTTGTATCTTATGACTGTACACTTCTTCCATTTTCTATGCATGATTAGACTATCATTCAGACCATCTTCAAATCGGATACACATTTCTTATTCAATAGGCACAATTTCTCGAGCATATTTACTGAGATACGCAAATTCTCTCTTATATTCAGCTACTGATCTATTTCCATGACGTAACTCACGAAATTCTCTTTTTTTCCTTATCCAAATACCCTTTTTCGACATATTTCTTTTTAAACTCGGTCTGGAAAAATTCCTAGGAAATTTTCTTCTTTGGTACCAAAGGTACTATTGTCGACCACCAACTATATGCTTTCTCTTTTAATAACGAACCAGCACATCTAAAAAAGTCATAAGGAGAGCAAGGCATTTCTTCGAAAACCCTTATTATATTTTGAAGCCAATACTCAGCTTTAACCAGATCATCCTCAGACCTGCCTCGAAATTCTTCAGCACCATACTTTCTAAGTTTCTCGATCAGAGGAGGTGGAGGTGCAACCGAAGGTACAACAGGTGGTACAATAAGGGGTAGAGGTTGCTGAGTCAGATTTCTTTCATGCATAAACTCATTGAACCACTGTTTTATATACCCAAAGAACATATTTTTAAGTTCACGTTCCTAAGCCGAAGGAATCGGACAATACTACTCGTCACATGTTCAGAAGTCGGTACTTTACTGTTAACCTCATCATTGTCAGCACGATCAGATCCGTCTGACATCTTTACAATCACAGATTTATATGCATGTAATTTTAGACATTTCGTATACTACGTTTAGTCTGAGAATCGACTAAATCGTAGCTCTGATACCACTAAATGTAACACACCTAACCCGTATCCATCACCGAAATAGGGTTACAGAGTATTACCAGAGTTTACAGATCAATAAATAGATATTTCATATAATATAACATTCATGTCGGAAACAAATCGAAATCAAACATATTGTCCCTTATACGAGCCCTCGAGGCCCAAAATAAATGTTAAAAATAAGTCGGGACTAAATCGGTATTCAGAGAATTTTTTAGAAATATTTAAAATTTTCAACACTACAGGGGTTACATGGCCGTGTGGCTAGGTTGTGTGACTCACACGGTCAGGAGACACGCCCATGTCTCAGTTCGTGTAGGCATTCAAAATAGGGACACACGGTCGTGTCTCAACCCATGTCTATACTCGTGTAACTCTCTGACTTAGGTCACACGACCAAGTTACACGGCCAAGTCACACGTTCGTGTGTTAGGCCGTGTGAGCATACTGACTTGCATTCGTAAAAGATACAAGGGACACACGGCCATGTCACTTGGCCGTGTGTCACACACGGCTAAGATACACGCCCGTGTCTCTACCCGTGTGGATGAAAATAGGTCATTTTCTTAGCCACATTTCTCACCAAAATTGACTCCAACCTAGCTTCAACAAATTACACATCAACAAACCATAACAAGGCCTTCAACACAAGCTAAAATTATGTCTTAAACATGTATTATCACCATATACAACCAATATGCCCTTAGGCACCTCATATGACAACTTAAAATAGGTCAACAAAGTATCCAAACTTACCTAAGTAACCTAACTAACCAAGTTACTAAAGTTCACTTTAACTCAATTATATACATACATATATCACTTATACTAACATCACACTCATACCTTAATTTCATGTTAATGTGTATGTTGGTTATATAAACAAAATATTATTCATAATATTTACATAAGCTAAATTTTAACCGAAATCAAACAAAAGCCTATACATGCCATATAAACTGTATTTAATGTTTCAAAAACTACCGAGATAAGCTGGATAGTGTCACTTGAGTGCCGGTCCGATTGTCCAGCCTTTCGAAAATTTAGAAAGACATTAAACAATACAAATAAGCTTAATGAAGCTTAATAAGTTCGACGAGTTAAACATAAATTTTACCGAACCTACTATAGTAAGTCGAATAAATAAAATCATTCATGTCAACTCCCTGTCATTCACAACTTTAATTGATAAATACCTCCATATTCAAATCAATACAAAAATACAAAACATGTCTTTCAAATTCATTAAATAAATCCATTTACCAAAATTTTTCATTCATAGAATGACTTACGGATAAGAGTATATTTTCAATAGAAGCTCATAAGAGTTGGTCCTCCCGAATACACCAACAGAAGCTCGTAAGAATTGAATAGAAGCTCGTAAGAGCTAAACAGAAGCTCAGAAGAGCTGAACAGAAAGTAAAACACGAGAGTTCGCAACAAATACTGAACCTCGGTTTAATTGGGAAAAATGTCGTTGTCTCCTTCCAATACCATCGTACACCGAAATATAAATGTACTCAAATCTCGCGTTCTATTCAACCGAAATCCAATTCAATATTATAATTCCAACAATAATTCATTTCCAAAAATAGAATAAATAAATGATACCATTCACCAATTTATACAAAATATTAAATTTTAACCGTATGAACTTACCTAGATTGAATTGTAGTAATTGTAGAAGTTCAGGGACTATTTCGCTATTTTTCCTTTTTCACGAGTATCTACGGGATCTTGATCTAAAATATAAATTTACTCACTTATTGGAATATATTTAATTTTCAATTTAATTTACAATTAATACCCTTTATTTTTCAAATTTATATAATTACCCCAAACTTTTGGAATCTTTACAATTTAGTCCCTTAATTAGTTAATCTATCAAATTAACTAAGTTTTCTCAGTAAATAATCTAGCCAAATATTATAGGCCTTCATACAGCCCCTAATAAATTCAAAATTCACTATCGAACCCTAATATTTTAACATTTTCACAATTTAATCCTAAAATCAATATTTAACAAAATCACTTTATAAAATCATCATACAACATAATCAAAGCTCTAAATTCATATTATTCATAAAAAAATATCTAATATTTATCAATGGCAACTTCCAAAAGTTTTAATAAAATAAAAAATAAAGGTATGGTTTAGTTGGACCTAATTGTAACAATCTCAAAAACATAAAAATTACAAAAAAATGGGTAAGAATTGAACTCACATGAAGCAAAAATTGAAGAGCCAGCTTAAGCTCTCTCCTATGTCTGTTTTGAACCGAAAATTGAAGAAGAAAATGTCTAGAAACTTTCCAATTTTAAATTTGTTTTATTTTAATTTCACCAAAATTACAATTTTGCCATTGAATGACCTTATTTTATATTTTCCTTTATTATGCCACCACATCTTTTAATTTAGGTTTATTTTCTTTTTAAGTCCTCCCTCATTTATTAATGAAGCCATTTAATCACTTAAATATTATAATTAACAAGTTTTGCACCTTTTTCAATTTAGTCTTTTTTTAATTAATTAACCATCGAAACGTTAAAATTTTTCAACAAAACTTTAATACTACCTTAATGACACTCTGTAAATATTTATAAAAATATTTACTGCTCGATTTATAGAAACGAGGTCCTGATACCTCACTTTCTAAAACCACTTAACCTAATAAATTATTATAAAACACAAATTACCAATTCAAAAACCTTTTTAAAACCATATTTGACTTGTAAATATATAATAATAATTTTTACGAATTTACTAGTAGGATTTGGTGGCCTCGAACCACTATTTCTGACATTACTGAAAAATCAAACTGTTACAAAAAATCAAAACTTATCCTTTTAAGAGATATTTCCTTTGAGAGAATTCTAGAATATAAAATAAAAAAATAAAATAGTATCTAGAAGACTAGATATTCTAGATGAACATTCTAGTTATTAGATATTTGTAAAATCAATCACAAGAATGTTGACATGTGTCAACAATCCAACGGCCACTCAACTCTATAAATAGAGGTGGAAGCTTTCAATTCTTGTAATGATTAAGTTCCAACACTCTCAAACTTGTTGGAGAATAAGTTGGAGTTAAACTCTTATATAATTTATCTGTCTTTTAATTTCTAGATAATTGATTTATATTTCTAAAATAAAATGCTAAAACAAAATAGTAAAAATCATAAATAGGAGCTGTCGAAACCACTTTTTTTAAAAAAAATTAAAAAAAACGGGGATCGACTTTGAAAATGAAAATTAGGAAAATGGGAGTCGCCACTGATCTTTTATTGAGGTGTGATCGGATCACCTTGAAAATAATTTTAGGTCTGCGAATTTTGAGAAAACAGGTTCGGGAGTCGGTTACGCACGAGGAAGGGTTAGCATCCTCGTGACGCCCAAAATTGGTACCGAATTCATTGTTTAATGTCTTAATGTCGAAATTTTGAAAAGATTTTAAAATACGATCCTTTTATCTTAAATAAAATGAATTGGATGATAAGGCTCACTTATTTCAAAGAAATAAATTGTCACACTCAATAAGTTAGAGTACAACATTTTAAATCCTCAAAATTAAGTTTATCTCTTGACTTTTAAAACCTATGCATTTTGAGAAGGATATCTGATTATTTGGGTCAAATGAGAAAATTAAAACCTAGTAAGTTAGGGCTCGATTTCATAGAATTCCTAAATATCGAATATTGCCTTTATTCATTTGTTAGAAAAGTCCTCGTCTCGAGAAAATAATACGTCATATCCAATGCGTTAGGACACCACGTATCGAATTCTCGAGAATGAGCTTTTTATTTTGGAATTTCTATGTTCAAATTGAAAAAGGGGTATTCGGTTATTTAAATTCAACAAGGAGAATTGAAGCCCAGTAAGTTATGGCACAATCTTCTCGAGAATTTTGGATACCGAGTATTTTGAAGGTTTATGTGCAAAACGATTTCGATGTTTTTCCAAACAAATGTAATGTGATTGAATGGTAGTGCATAATTCAAAATGACAATTCGTAAATTACGATACATGCTAGTGAACGATAAATCATCAAATAATATGAACAAGCAATGGATAAATTTAAACAAGAATGGCAACGATAATCTCGGTCATACAACATTCAAAAATTAAATGAATTATCAATCTATTTTAAGAGATAAAAAATAATAAGGAAGAAAGAATAATACATATTGATTTTAAAAATATATATATGAAATGAAAGGTTTAATATAAAGAATAATATACATATAATGATGCATATAGAGGCTGAAATACATAAAATATAATAAAATAGGGTTTCAAAATATAAATTATATATACGTATATGTACAATAAAAATAGTCTAATATAAATTGTATATCTATATATATAATAGGATTGCACAAAATATTATAAATCTTTAAAACACAAAGGCATATAAATGGGTTTAAAAAAAGTATTATAAAATAAGATCACAAAAATACACACATATATATATATCATATTAGATTAACATAGAAAATATATAAAATGATACATGATGAAATTAAATATTAATATATAATAACATAAAAACTTAATATAATAGTACACAAAAAATTTATAATACTAAGAAAGGGAAAATAATACATAATGAGATTAAATACTAGTATTTGATAATAACTTAAAGTAACAGTACATACATATAAAGATAAATGAAAATATGATAAATATAATAATCTATAATAATAAGAGTAATAATATATAATAATAATAATAAAAGGCTAATAATAATAATAATATTATTAATAAACTAATATTAAACAAATTAATAGAAAACAGGGATTAAATCGAGTTTAAAATCAAATTAGAAGGAAAATATGGAAATAAAATAAAACTAAAGGGCTAAAATGAACGCACGAATAACTTAGGGGACTAAGTGGGGAATATTTCCAACCCCCCTCGAAACGCAGCGTTGCATGTGGACCTAGATGAAATCCACAACAAATTATCCTGCCCAAAATTAAAGAAACTTAAAGGATCGAATTGAAACACAGTGCAAAGTAAGAAGGGTCGGGCGCACAATTATCCCTCCCCATACCAAAACGCGCCGTTGTGATAAGGCTCAAACAGTGTCGTTTCATGCTTTATAAAACTTAAAAAAATAAGTAAACAAAACCTAAAAACCTAAAACATCTGATTCCATTTCCCCCTTTCAAAGAAACCTAGGTACCAGCCCCAAGTACTGTGCCGTTCTTGCGTCTACAACCTCTACCAAGGCTCCGATTGCGACGGAGAGGGTCAGAGATCCGACGGCTTCCAACGACAAGGTACGACTCCTTTTTCTCTTTTTTTTTGTTGTTTCACATATAAAAAATAGAAATGAAAAGAAACGGAGAAGAGAAAAAGAAAAACAAAGAAAAAAAAACTACAAATCACCTTTTAAATCTTTTTTGATTTCGATTCCTCTGAATATTTTTTCTTTTTTCTTGTATACAATATCTGTGTGTGTGTTGATATCGTAAAAAAAGGGTCATTTTTACATATTTCGTTGGCTCTTTTTATAGCCGAATAATAAAAATAAAAAAAACAGAAATACAATGTTTTTCTTTGTCTCTGCTGCGTTGTTTGCTCTGTTTGCAGGTACGTTCGTACGGTGACGTGGCGCAGTGCGTACGGAGGCTTGCATGATGGTGGTGCATGTGAGGGTCGTGTGTGAGGGTAGTGGCTGCTGTGCGCATGGAGAGAAGCGGCGACGGCTTGTTGCAAGCTGCTAGGTTTCTGCAATCAGGTTGGGGATTTGGGCTGTAATGGGTTTGTAATTTGGGCCTGGTGTTGGGTAATGTAATTAGGTAATCAGGTTTGTGATATTGGGGCTTAGTGGTCTGATGTATTTTGGGTTTGGGTAAATTAATTGGGCCTACTGTTGTAATAAACTGGACATTTATTTATTTTATATATATTTTTTATATTTTGGTTTTAATACTTGGGCTCGGACCGGGCGAAATTTGGGTATTACAGGAGGTAACTGAAAATTGAAACTTAATACCTAAGTTTGGCAAATGAGGGATGAAAGGTTACTCACCTAATGAACACTTACAAATATATATATAATTTTAGAATAATTTATGTGATTATAAAATGAATCATTCAACCTTCTCATTTATAATTATCAATCATGTAATTATGGTGAGTGTATATTCATGTAAATTAATGATAAGGAAAAAAATGGAAGATGATATTTTTATTTTTCTATATTAACTGAGGAAAAGAAGGTTAGTTAAAACTAACTAAAAGGAATGAAATGTGAAAAAAGAATTGTGACCTTAATTTCTAAATACACTTTTATCAAGATAATGTTATAGTTATAAATGTCATCCCACTACTTTACAAAAGTTGAGTAATCCTTTCATCTTATCCGAATTTAATTCTTATATTTTATAAAAATTAAAGTGTTATTTGATTAACTAAAAATTTTAAGTGTTAAAAATTAAGTACTAAATTTGAATTATAAAATATGCTTAGTATATTACTTAAAATTAAATACATAATATAATCAAACTATTCGATAAATATAATTTTTAAATTAATTAAATGCTAAAAATACATATTTCATGTAATTTAATTGGTCAATTTATGAGAACGCACCACTGATTTTTCCATGTTTATATTGAATTTTATACAGGGGTGCAATTTGGGGTCAAAAGAGAAAAAAGAGAAGCAATTGGGCTAGATTGAAGAAAGGAGCAAAGAAGGCGAGCCAAAATAGAATTTTTCCAAGATGTAATTAGTTGAAATTTTATTTTGACTTAGTGGGAGATTATGTAGGGATTTTGATATCATGGGAATATTTTGTTTCCTTAATTTTCTATGGCTAGTGGCCTTTAATTTGACAAATTTGTTCAAAGCCACTAGTATAAATAGGGGGTTACTATGTTCATTTAATCATCAAGTTTTTCAATTAAGTTTTTAACCAAGCTTTCATCTTTGGAATGCAATCTTTCCTTTCTTCTCCCGAAATTATTTGTTGCCTTTGGTTACTTTACTTTAAAAATATTAATTCCTAGCTTGTCACCAACCTACACTACTTACATTTTTCTTTTTCAAACATTTTCCTCATTCCCTGTAACCTAAAACTATTTTTATACCCAAACAAAATCCAGCCACATATTAAGCCACCCACTTTTTATCATTTCAACATTTTTTTATCCAACCCACTCAAGATATGACCAGCTCCAATATGCCCCAAACCTTAGTCAACTAAACCCGTTGTAGCTTTAGGTCGGTGTTATCTTCGTTAAGATCCGTGAGTTACGAACCCGAGCATTTCAATTCCTAATTTTCAGTACTTATTATTTCTCTAGATTAAGAGTATGACTTTGTTAACTCACAAAGTCAAATCAACACTAAGTAAAAAAAGACGTTTGAGTTAGTGTGGTTAGACGTACAATTGGAATTTCGAAATGGTCGATTGTCAATTCGGTTTTCCGTGAACACATTAGCTGCCAAGTGGGGATTGTTGTTTGGTTCAATCAAGGGAAGTAGTAACCGGATTTAAATGTCCCACGCAGTTGAGGGCATTGGTTCGAGTTAGGCTCTTCTAGAACGCAATGCTGTCGGAGTTCTAAACCACGAACGTTTCGTTGGTTGTTCGACCGGTAAGGGTTAGTTATAGGACGTTCCATAACTAATTTACACAAGGAAGAGTTGGTGTCTGAGGTGTCCTTGGTAGCTATAACTAGCTTATTGGAAAAGAGGAGTTCATCTAATTTCGAGGATCGGTTCAAAAACGAGGAAAAACTCATGCCTGAAGCTGAGCTAAGTTTAATTAATTTTTCTTCAGATTTACTTAACTGTTTTTATTATTTAATTTTTTCTGCTTTTACTTTTTACGTATTTTTTTCCCTGTTTATTTCTGGTTTTCAAATTTTATCCCCCCAAATTTCTTGGGCACGACAGCTGCCTAGATACGAATCTGGTCGAAAGAGAGCAATAATTTTTCGTGAACCCAGTCTCTGAGGGATCGACCCTACTCCCTATACTGCTCAAATTGTAAATTAAGTGTAGAATTATATTGGTGGAATCGACGCCCATTAGTTTTGGCGCCATTGCCGGGGACTGGCAACACATACAATTGTTTAAATCGTTTTCATGACCAGATCTCCATTCGGAGATCTCGAATACGACCTAGAGATCGAGAAATCGGCACGAGCATAACGAAAAGAGACGAAAGCTCTTAAACGTGCATGTAAAGCAGAAGTTGAGCTAGGACAAAGGATCCTAGAATCCAAGGTCAAGAAGTCGAGTGAAGAAATTCATGCAGAGGCAATTCGATGTCGGAAACAAGTCAAAGTGGTTGAACCTGAGACCGAACCACTTCTTGAAATGAAAGAAGCAAAAGACAACCTCGGTAAACCAGAAAGGATGGCAAACCGAACCATTCGTCAACTAGCCGTTGCTCCCAATGAGCAAACACCGTTGTGCATAACCTATCCAACCGAAGAAACCCTGTTCGAGTTGAAGTTAGGCCTGATTCACCATTTACCCACCTTTCGAGGATTGAAGAACGAAAATCCACACACTCACTTAAGAGAATTTCACATGGTCTGCTCAAGCATGAAACCTCAGGGAGTAATCGAAGATGAAATTAAACTTTAGGCCTTTCCTTTTTCTTTAGCTGATACAGCAAGAGAATGGTTATTTTACTTACCCCAGGTTCTATTACAACGTAGGATAACTTATCTCATGTATTTCTCGACAGATTTTTCCCAGCATCGCGAGCAGCTGAACTTAGGAGAGACATAGTGAGAATTCGCCAAATGGAGAGTGAATCGCTCTACGACTATTGGGAGCAGTACAAAAAATTGTGTGCAAGTTGTCCTCAACACAGTTTGACCAAGCAATCACTTATTCAATATTTCTATGAGGGTTTGCTCCCTATGAAAATGAAGATGATTGACGCTGCTAATGGAGGGGCGCTTGTTAATATGACTCCTCAAAGGGCAAGATAACTGATATCCATCATGGCGGCAAATTCTCAACAGTATCAGCTGAATTCGGAACCCACAAGATGGGTTAATGGGGTAAACGTTTCATCCTTAAAAGATAAATTGGATAGGCTTACTAATATTGTTCAATCTTTGCTTACAGAAAAGAAGAATATGACCCAATTGTGTGGAATTTGTACTACATCTGAACATCCGACAGATTTGTACCCAATCCTTAACAACATTCAACGACACATGTTGATGTTGCCGGAGGTTTTTCGGAACCTCCGCAAAGATGCTATGATCCTTTCTCCAACACATACAATCCCGGGTGGAAGGATCATCCCCACTTGAATTACGGAATTAATCTCTGATATAATCCATCATACCTACCGAGACTTTTGCAATCACCACAAGAACAACCCAAGCCGAGTACATCTCTAGAAGCTATTGTGGAAAGACTTACCACCGATGCTACGAAGTACCAACAGAGGATAGACGCATCAATACAAAAGTTAACTAATCAAGTTAGTAAACTCTCGATGGCAGTTAATCATTTGGAGTCTCAAGGTAAACTACCTTCCCAGACAGAGCCGTATCCTCGGCAGAATGCAAGTGCAATAACTCTTTGTAGCAAAAAAGTTCTGGAAATAGTTCCAGACAAAAGTCATGGGCAAGACAAGGAACAGGAAAAGCATATCTCTGATCCAACAGCCAGACTAGAATCAGAAATTCGAAAACCAGTTGTGATGCCACCTCCTTTTCCAGGAAGGCTCGCAAAGGATAAGAAAGAGAATGAGGAAAAAGAAATCCTCGAACATTTAGGAAGGTAGAGGTAAATATCCCTTTGCTCGACGCTATTAAACAAATCCCTCGTTATGCAAAATTTCTCAAGGAATTGTGTACTAGCAAGAGGAGGTTAATAGGTAACGAAAGAGTAAATGTAAGAGAAAATGTCTCCGCAGTACTACAAAAGAAAGTTCCGCCCAAATACAAGGACCAAGGTATGTTTGCTATTTCCTGTGAGATAGGTAATGTAGGCATTAAGAAATCCATGTGTGATTTAGGGGCTTCCATTAATGTTATGCCTTATTCTATTTATAAGTTGATTAACGCGGGTCCTTTGAAAAAGACATGAGTAATAATCCAGTTGGCAGACAGGTCTATCCTGAAGGGTTACTTGAAGATGTCCTTGTTAAAGTTAATGAATTAGTTTTCCCTGTAGATTTCTACATCCTCGGCTCTGAGGACATCCTCCAAGAGCAGGGGATTTCGTGACATTTCTATTTGGTTGGAGGACGATAACTCAACTAATTCATCTAACATTTTTCTTAGAAGGCCGTTCCTAAGTACCGCAAGCGCAAAAATTGACGTTCAGAGCAGAACATTGACAATGGAGTTTGATGGCGAAATCGTGAAATTCAATGTCTACGAAGCTATGAGTCATTCTAACTCACTATCAAATATTTCTAGCATTGATATTATAGATTGTTTAACTCAATTTTATTCTGAATATCATGACTTTGATGAGTTGGAAACTATCCTTTACAGAAACATTGACATGGATGTTTTAAATCATCTCGAGGAATTAGCAATTATAGGAGATCTGTTGCGAGAAACTGTTAATCACTTGGAGACGCAACCATCGTTGACAAACCGAGGTAACCAATTTGAACTATTACCTTTCTAAACTAAAATGTTACCTTCGGTGTTGCCGCCACCAACCTTGGAGCTTAAAGCATTACCGAACCATCTTAAGTATGTCTTTTTGGGAGAAAAAGACATCTTACCAGTGATAGTGTCAAACAAATTAACTAGAGATGAGAAGGAAAGTCTAGTTCGAGTTTTGAGAGATTATAAGGAAGCTATTGGTTGGACGATAGCCGACATAAAAGGGCTAAGTCCATCCACTTATATGCACAAAATTTCCATCGAAGATAACACGAAACCAAAGATAGATGCTCAGAGGCGCCTTAATCCACCAATGATGGAAGTAGTAAAGAAGGAGATCCTGAAACTGTTAGATGCTGGAATAATATACTCGATTTTTAACAGCGATTGGGTTATTCCGGTTCATGTCGTGCCCAAAAAAACTGGCGTGACAGTAGTGAAAAACTCGTCAGGAGAGCCAGTCTCTACCCGAGTCCAGAATGGATGGAAAGTTTGCATCGATTACATGAAGTTGAATGCAGCTACCCGGAAAGACCATTTTCCACTTCCCTTCATCGATCAAATGCTCAAGCGACTAGCTGGTAAGACCCATTATTGTTGTCTCAATGAGTATTCAGGATTTTTCCACATTCCGATGGCGCTAGAGGATCAAGACAAAACAACTTTCACGTGCTCCTTCGGAATGTTTGCGTATAGACGAATGCCATTTGGACTCTATAATGCTCCGACCACTTTCTAGAGATGCATGGTTAGCATATTCTTCGATTATGTTGAGAGAATCATTGAAGTCTTCATGGATGACTTCACGGTATACGGTAACTCTTTTAACGAATGTCTTGATAATCTTGCTAAGATATTAAAAAGATTCCTAGAATTTAATCTTATTTTAAATTATGAGAAATGCCACTTCATGGTTGACAAAGGATTAATTTTGGGTCATATAGTTTCCTCGGAAGGAATTGAGGTCGATAAGGCAAAAACGAAATTCTTAACTCGTTACCTCACCCTATATCCGTGAGGAAAGTTCGTTCGTTTCTTGGCCATGCAGGAATTTACAGGCGATTCATGAAAGACTCCTCAAAAATCGCACAACCGCTTTGCAGTCTGTTATAGAAGGATAAAGAATTTGAATTTGACCAGACTTGTAAAGACGCATTTGACGTGCTAAAGCAGAAATTGGTCTCTGCTCCCATAGTGCAACCACCAAATTGGAACTTCCCTTTCTAAATCATGTGTGATGCAAGTGATCGAAGTGTGGGAGCTGTTCTTGGCCAAAGAATAGGGAAAGTGCCTCATGCTATCTACTATGCTTCGAAAACTTTGGATGTTGCCCAAAGCAATTACACAACCACTGAGAAAGTATTATTAGTTGTTGTGTTTGCTTTAAATAAATTTAGATCTTACCTATTAGGAACTAAAGTGATTATCTTTTCTGATCATGTAGCTTTGAAATATTTAATAGGACTGATTAGGTGGATTCTGCTCCTAAAAGAGTTTGATTTTAAAATTCGGGAAAAAAAGGGATGCGAAAACTTAGTAGCTGACCATCTGAGTTGATTACCGATTCCAGTAGACGATACACCATTGAAAGACAACTTACCTGATGAAAACCTCTTTTCAGCCAATGCAGTTCATCCTTGGTATGCAGACATAGTAAATTATCTCGTTACAGGTACTGTTCCTTCAGAATTACCAAGGTAAAAAAAAGATAAGATAAAAAAAGATGGTCGGTATTACATTTGGGACGATCCTTACCTTTGGAAGCATTGCTCCGATCAGGTAATTTGACAGTGTGTAGCAGAAACAGAGGTACAGTCTATCTTAACTTTTTGTCATTCTTATACATGTGGAGGACACTTCGGACCTAAACGCACTGCACATAAAATTCTCGAATGTGGACTATTTTGGCCAAACATATTTCGTGATGCCTTTTTATTCTACAAAACCTGTGAAAGGTGCCAAAAAGTTGGCAACCTTAGTCGACGAAATGAGATGCCCCTTACTCCTATTCATATTTGTGAAATTTTCGATGTGTGGGGCATCGATTTTATGGGTCCTTTCATTTCTTCCTTTGGTAATTTTTATATAGTCTTAGCTGTTGATTACGTCTCTAAGTGGATAGAGGCGAAGCCACTCGCAATGATAATGCTAAGACCGTAGTTGACTTTCTTAAAAGTTCTATCTTTTCCAAGTATGGCACTCCATAAGCATTAATCAGCGACAGAGGAACTCATTTTTGCAATAAGCTCGTAAGTGCACTTATGGAGAAATATGAAGTGACTCAACTAATTGCCACTGCTTACCATCCACAGACAAATGGACAAGCTGAAGTGTCCAATTGTGAAATCAAGTCCATTTTTGAAAAGACCGTTAAATCTAACAGAAAAGATTGGAGTTTGAGACTAAATGACACACTTTGGGCTTATAGAACAGCTTATAAGGAACCAATAAGCATGTCACCTTACCGAATCATTTTCGGGAAATCGTGCCATCTCTCGGTTGAATTAGAGCACAAGGTATTTTGGGCAGTTAAACAATGTAATATGGAGATGAAGTCTGCAGGAAGGTCTCAGAAGTTGGACATCCAAGAACTCGAGGAAATTAGAAACGATGCATTTGAAAATGCTCGAGCTTATAAAGAAAAGACAAAGGCGTTTCATGATAAGTTAATCACTAGGAAACAGTTTTCAATAGGACAAAATGTTCTCCTATACGACTCCACCTTAAAAATTTTTGCTGGTAAGCTTCGATCTAAATGGATAGGTCCATTTACTATTACTAATTTATTCTCGAATGGTGCAGTGAAAATTCAAAGCGAAGAAACCCGAAAGTGCTTTAAGGTGAATGGTCAATGACTGAAACCCTTTTACAAGAATTTTCAAAAGCACACAGTTGAGGAGATTGTTCTCGAGGAGCCCAGAACTTGAATAACAGGTCGTCGAGCTAATGACGTTAAACAAAGCGCTGTTGGGAGGCAACCCAAAATTTTCCCTTTATGCAAATAAAATTTTTGGAAGGTAAAACGGAAAGTGAAAATGCATGTTAAGGATCAGTTCTGTCTAAGGAAAGACTTGGTACTTAAGAATATCCATTGTGACTCACCTCTCTTTCCTGGGAACTTACCTGGTGCATTTATCATGACTATTTTACTAAATCCCATAATCTTGGTTTTTAATAATTTATTTCTTGAATATTTAAGCATAACATTAGCTAAGCTATAAATTCGAGAAATAAAAATTACTTATTTAATTTTTATTTTTTCATCCTTCTATTTTATTTTACTTTATTGGTAGACCTTCCAAGACAAAATTGAGCCCCCCACGTCTGTCAAAACTCGATTAACCCAAATCGAGGAAGGACTCGACTCTTTACGCGCCACCTTAGTAACAAAAGTTCACACACACCTACGAGGCAACTCTCTACGACGTTGAAATAAATGGGGAGTTTCTTTTTTCCTTTTTCCTACTTATCTTTACTTTTATCCTTTAATTAATTTAAATTACATTGGGTCAATGTAAAATAAGTAGGGGGAGGGGAACATAAATTGGTTCTATTTTGCTTATCCGTTGTCACTATTTTTGCATGTTTCTCGTGGAAGGTAAATAATTTCCTTGATAAATTGGGATGGTACACTTGCTGTTTGACCTATTTAACTATTTAGTTCTTTACACATAAACTTTTCAATAGCCTTGACTTAATGTAAAAAAAAAGATAATAATAATACTCTTCTGATACAAATGTTAATAGTGAAAATTGGGGTTGTATACCGGACCGAGTAATTGGAATATGGTGCTTGGTTTGTCATCACATCTCACGTAAAAAAGTTCGTGTGGCTGTCCAATTTCTTTGCACTCACTCCGCTAACAAGCTATCACGAGTAGGGTGAAATAACCAGCTTAGAGACATCCGAATCGAGTAACCGGAACATGGTGCTTGGGTTGTCATCATGTCTCACGTAAAAAAATTCGAAAATGTCCTAAGTACAAAAATAAATAAAAATAATAAAATGAGGGGTAGGTCCTTCTTATTTCTTAGGCTAAGTTATTTGAGATGATAATAAGTAAAGACTAAATTGTTGAATTGTGCAAACCATGGGGGTCAAGTCCTATTATGGAGGGAATTTTTCCTTTTACAGATACGTACAAAATGCTCGAGGACTAGCATGAACTAAGTAGGGGGATTTGATTAAATGCTAAAAATACATATCTCATGTAATTTAATTGGTCAATTTATGAGAATGCACCACTGATTTTTCCATGTTTATATTGAATTTTATACAGGGGTACAATTTAGGGTCAAAAGAGAAAAATGAGAAGCAATTGGGCTAGATTAAAGAAAGCAGCAAAGAAGACGAGCCAAAACAGAATTTTTCCAAGATGTAATTAGCTGGAATTTTATTTTGACTTAGTGGGAGATTATGTAAGGATTTTGATATCATGGAAATATCTTGTTTCCTTGATTTTCTATGGCTAGTGGCCTTTAATTTGGCAAATTTGTTCAAAGCCACTAGTATAAATAGGGGGCTACTATGTTCATTTAATCATCAAGTTTTTCAATCAAGTTTTTAATCAAGCTTTCATCTTTGGAATGCAATCTTTCCTTCCTTCTCTCGAATTTATTTTTATACCCAAACAAAATCCCAGCCACATATTAAGCCACCCACTTTTTACCATTTCAACATTTTTTTCATCCAACCCACGCAAGATATGACTAGCTCCAATATGCCTCAAACCTTAGTCAACTAAACCCATTTCAGCTTCAGGTCGGTGTTAGCTTCGTCAAGATCCGTGAGTTACGAACCTGAGCAATTCAATTCCTAATTTTCAGTACTTATTATTTTTCCAGAATAAGAGTATGACTTTGTCAACTCACAAAGTCAAATCAACACTAAGTAAAAAAGACGTCGTTTGAGTTAGTGTGGTTAGACGTACAGTTGGAATTTCGAAAGGATCGATTGTCTAATCGATTTTTCGTGAACACATTGGCGTGCCAAGTGGGGATTGTTGTTTGGTTCCGTCAAGAGATAACCAGATTTAAATGTCCCACGCGGTTGAGGACATTGATTCGAGCTAGGCTCTTCTAGAACGCAAAGCTGTCGGAGTTTCGTTGGTTGTTCGATCGGTAAGGGTTAGTTATAGGACGTTCCATAA